>NC_031972.2:25866966-26035566 GCF_001858045.2 Oreochromis niloticus
CTTCAGACTGTTACATTCTTAGGGAGTCAATCTTTGTTCTTCCAGATTCACCACTGACCCATTAAGCAGCTTTTTTATCAGTCCAAATGCTTTCATGGCATGGAGCTGAGAATAGAAATTAATAGCTTCATTTGGTAGACCTCTCAACCCCCTCCTGACTGTCAGTTCTCCAGTCCACAAAGATGAGGATCACAGGACTCTGTTGCTTTGATCTTGGTCAAGAAGACCCATAAAAAAACATCACAGCTCCTTAGTGGATGCCCTAAAGTCAGCCTATGTCAATAGCATATCTATAATCAATACTTCCTGCTGTCTTTGCAACTAGTCACAAATTCCTCACTCAAGATTTAGTAATTAAGCTAATTTTAATCTTTTGATGACCAAAAATAGCTTGTAATAACTCAATCAGTGTCACTCATAGCATAAATACAACAATTTGTAACTGGACTATTTTACCTATAAATGCACATAGGAGATGTGTTTGCCACAAAACAGTATGCAGTTTTAGGGTTAGCATAAAATACTCAGTGCTATTCTAGCTGGGTTTACTTTGATAAAATCCTCTTCCCATCTTTTGCTAATTTAAACATGGTGAAGCTTATGCATAAGTTCAGTAGTGAAAACATGTAATCACTCGCCTGCCTGCTTTCCTGGCTGTTCGGCTGCTAGTCTGTTCTTTACATCACTTCCACTTTCCCACACTGTCAAAGTCAATACCGACATCATTACTCTAGCCCAATCATCCTCTTGCCCGCCTACAGCGAGCCAATCAGCCTCCAACAAGTGTGCTTTAAACCTCAGTGCTCTTCTGTCACTATGAAAAGAATAATCTTAGAGATTCATTAATTTCTGTATCAAAATAAATGTTATCTTTAAATACAGTTGACAATGTTTCCCCTTAATTTCACCGTTTTATTAAGTGTCAGGTCAGTCTTTAGAGTTCAAACTGATTAGTTACATCTGGAAGTTGTGTAAATACCCTGAAACAACTTATTTTTGGAAAAGAACTAACTCATGTGCTAGGTACCTGTAACTAGTTGTTAACACCAACACAAATATCTAATCAGCACACACACAACAGCTCGATGCATGTCGACATGCAGACACGGTCAAGATGACTTGCTGAAGCTCAAAGTGAACAAGGTGATTTAGGGAAGGCAATTTAAGTGACTTTGACAGTGGCATGGTTATTGGTGCCAGACGTCTGGTCTCAATAGTTCAGAAACTGCTGATCTACTGGGATTTTTCCACAGAGCCATCGTAGGGTTTACAAAAAAGAGAAAATATCCATTGCGTTGCAGTTCTCCAGATGAAAATGCCTTGTTGATACCAGAGGTGACAGGACAATGGCCAGGCTGCTTTGAGCTGATAGAAAGGCAACTCAAATAACGACTCATTACAACCAAAGAAGGACAAAGAGCATCTCTGAATGCACGACATGCTGAACCTTGCAGCAGATGGGCTACAGCAGAGTAAGACCACTGGGTGCCACTCCTGTTAGCTGTTAGAACTGGAAACTGAGGTTACATTTCTCACAGGCTTTAAAAAAATTGAAAACTGGAAAAAAAAAAAGTTGAAGTCTTAATTATTGCTGTCACATTCAGATGGTAGGATCAGAATTTGGTGTAGACAAAGTAAAAGCGTGGCACACTTTGGGCCCTTAGAATCAGTTGAGCATTATTAAATGCTACAGCCTGCCTGAGTACTGTTGCTGACCATGTTCATGCCTTTATGACCACAGTGTATCCATTTCCTTGTGGGTGATAAAGCACCATGTCACAAAGCTGTTTTGTTGAAAATGAAAATGACTTTGCTGGAGCAAAATGCCCTCCACAGCTACCAGATCTCAATCCAATAGAGCACCTTTGAGATGTGAAGGAACGAGAGATTTGCATGATGGATGTGCAGCTGACAAATCTGCAGCAACCTTGTGATGTTATCATGTCAATAAACACCAAAATCTCTGAGGAATGTTTCAAGCACCTTGTTGATTCTGTGCCATGAAGAATTCTGAAGACAAAAGGGGACCAAGCTGCTCCTAGAAAGTGGCATATCTGTATATCCCACTTCCGTCATTCCATGTTTTGCCTTGTGTTCTGTCAGTATGTTTTATTTCCCATCATTAAATTTCTAATATTGTGCTCCTAGGAAGTACAATCTTCTCTGAGGTTACTGACTTAATCACTAAAAAGGCTTAGCGAGGATGCACTTCATGCTCAGGACATCCACACTGTCTGTAATGGTATTGGCTCACAGCCAAAATTCAGTCCACCCAGGCAAAATGCTACGCTTTCTCTTGTTTGGGCCACACCAGAAGAAATAAAAAACTCTCTAGCAGAGGTCAGAACATGAATGTTCTTCCAAATATATGCTGCTCCTCAAGCTGACATCCATCACTGTAATCAAAATCTATCCCCATCATTAAAGCAATTCCTTCTATGAAGCGACCATCGTCCTGTTTAGTTTCCTTCAGTAATACATATTCTTTACCACAAACAAATAAAAACAATCCTACTAAATAATCAAAGGTCCCCTTCACACAGTGACATCACATTTAGCACAAAACACTGTAATCCCTTAATGACCTCCAATACGAACGGTGAGCCCTGAAAGCCCCGTCCCCTGCTCCAGTTATTCAAACAGAGTTGTTAGTAACCAGACAAACTAAACACTCAGATAAACTTGGCAATAAGAGACACAACCACATGCTGTATTTTTACAGAATGAAACTCTTTCTCATGTGTTACATCGAATTGTGATATATATATATATATACATATATATATGTATAAGATAAGATAAGATAAGATGACCTTTATTAGTCCCACAGGTGGGAAATTTGTTTTGTTACAGCAAAAGTGCAAAGTTATGTAGCAGAAATTAGCAAACACTGGAGAACATGGTTGCAGAGTCTAATTACTAATACGTTAGTTATAAAAATTACAAGAAGAGAAAAGATAAGAAAGAAAGAAACTCAGAATGAGCAGAGCTGCTGTAGCAGGCTGCCGCACACGAGGGCGGAATATATACATATATATATATATATATATATATATATATATATATATATATATATACATAAAAAAAACACCCAGCGCGCCCCTGCGGGCGGTTTATCCTTCAAGCTCGGGTCCTCTACCAGAGGCCTGGGAGCTTGAGGGTCCTGCGCAGTATCTTAGCTGTTCCCAGGACTGCGCTCTTCTGGACAGAGATCTCCGATGTTGTTCCCGGGATCTGCTGGAGCCACTCGCCTAGCTTGGGAGTCACCGCACCTAGTGCTCCGATTACCACGGGGACCACCGTCACCTTCACCCTCCACATCCTCTCGAGCTCTTCTCTGAGCCCTTGGTATTTCTCCAGCTTCTCGTGTTCCTTCTTCCTGATATTGCTGTCATTCGGAACTGCTACATCGATCACTACAGCCGTCTTCTTCTGTTTGTCTACCACCACTATGTCCGGTTGGTTAGCCACCACCATTTTGTCCGTCTGCATCTGGAAGTCCCACAGGATCTTAGCTCGGTCATTCTCCACCACCCTTGGGGGCATCTCCCATTTTGACCTCGGGACTTCCAGGTTATACTCGGCACAGATGTTCCTGTACACTATGCCGGCCACTTGGTTATGGCGCTCCATGTATGCCTTGCCTGCTAGCATTTTGCACCCTGCTGTTATGTGCTGGATTGTCTCTGGGGCATCTTTACACAGCCTGCACCTGGGGTCTTGCCTGGTGTGATAGACCCCAGCCTCTATGGATCTTGTACTCAGAGCTTGTTCTTGTGCTGCCATGATTAGTGCCTCTGTGCTGTCTTTCAGTCCAGCTTTGTCCAGCCACTGGTAGGATTTCTGGATATCAGCCACCTCCTCTATCTGCCGGTGGTACATACCGTGCAGGGGCCTGTCCTTCCATGATGGTTCCTCGCCTTCCTCCTCTTTCTTGGGTTTCTGCTGCCTGAGGTATTCACTGAGCACGCTGTCAGTTGGGGCCATCTTCGTGATGTATTCGTGGATGTTTCTTGTCTCATCCTGGACTGTGGTGCTGACACTCACCAGTCCCCGGCCCCCTTCCTTCCGCTTAGCGTACAACCTCAGGGTGCTAGACTTGGGGTGAAACCCTCCATGCATGGTAAGGAGCTTTCTTGTCTTGATGTCAGTGGCTTCTATCTCCTCCTTTGGCCAGCCTATTACCCCAGCAGGGTACCTGATCACGGGCAGGGCGTAGGTGTTGATGGCCCGGATCTTGTTCTTACCGTTCAGCTGACTCCTCAGGACTTGCCTGACCCTCTGCAGGTACTTGGTGGTTGCAGCTTTCCTAGCGGCCTCTTCATCGTTCCCATTCGCCTGTGGGATCCCCAGGTACTTGTAACTGTCCTCTATGTCTGCAATGTTGCCTTCTGGTAGTTCAATCCCCTCAGTTCTGACTACCTTCCCTCTCTTTGTTACCATCCGACTACACTTCTCCAGCCCGAATGACATTCCAATGTCATTGCTGTATAGCCTGGTAGTGTGTATCAGTGAATCGATGTCTCGTTCACTCTTGGCATACAGCTTGATGTCATCCATGTACAGGAGGTGGCTGACAACCGCTCCGTTCCGTAGTCGGTATCCGTAGCCAGTCTTGTTAATGATCTCACTGAGGGGGTTCAGGCCTATGCAGAACAGCAGTGGGGACAGAGCATCTCCTTGGTAGATCCCGCACTTGATGGTGACTTGTGCTATGGGCTTGGAGTTGGCCTCTAGTGTTGTGTGCCACATTCCCATTGAGTTCCTGATGAAGGCCCTTAGGGTCCTGTTGATCTTGTACAATTCTAGGCATTCCAGTATCCAGCTGTGGGGCATTGAGTCATAGGCCTTCTTGTAATCAATCCAGGCTGTGCACAGGTTGGTCAGTCTGGTCTTGCAGTCTCGGCTGACTGTTCTGTCTACCAGTAGCTGGTGTTTTGCGCCTCTGGTATTCTTGCCAATCCCTTTCTGTGCCCCGCTCATGTATTGACCCATGTGCCTGTTCATCTTAGCCGATATGATGCCTGACAGGAGCTTCCATGTAGTACTGAGGCAGGTTATTGGTCGGTAGTTGGATGGGACCGGTCCCTTCTTGGGGTCCTTGGGGATCAGGACCGTCCGACCTTCGGTTAGCCATTCCGGGTGTCTCTCGTTAACTAGCAGCTGGTTCATTTGTGCTGCCAGACGCTCGTGGAGTGCAGTCAGCTTCTTCAGCCAGTAGGCGTGAACCATGTCGGGCCCTGGTGCTGTCCAACTCTTCATACTGGAGACCCTTTCTTGGATGTCTGCCACTGTGATGGTTACTGGACCCTGTTCAGGGAGGTCGCTATGGTCTGCCCTCAGATCCACTAGCCACTGAGCATTGCCGTTATGGGTTGCGTCCTTCTCCCATATGCTCTTCCAGTATTGCTCCGTCTCCAGCCTTGGTGGTGCTGTTCTGTTATTGTTCCCTTGCCACTGAGAGTACACCTTTGCTGGTTCTGTGGAGAACAGCTGGTTTATTCTCCTGCCTTCTATCTCTCTGGTGTACCTCCTCAAGCGGCTGGCCAAGGCTGTGAGTCTTTGCTTGGCAGTTTCCAAGGCCTCAGGTATGGACAGCTTGCTGTATTTCTTATGCACCTTCTTTGTCGCGCCTTTCTGCAACTCCGTTAGTTGGCTAACCTCCCTTCGTGCTACTTTGATCTTGCCCTCTAGCCTCCTTCTCCATGGAGGGTACTGCCCCTTGTGGCTGTTCAACTTGTAGCCAAGCATCTCACTGATCACTGCTGCCGTAGTGTAGATCAGCTTGTTAGTGTCGGTAATCGTGGTTGTAGGTATCATCCGTAGTGCTGCATTAACATCATCTAGCAGACCTTCTGAGGGTACTTCACGTAATCTTGGTAACCGGCTAGGGGGGGTCCAGGTTTCAAGCTTGGCCATGATCCTATCTTTCAGGTCAGTTCCTCTGGCACTCAACGATCCTTCTCCTATCGCACTTGGGGCTATGTACCCAATCTCGGGTGGGGGTGATGATATCTCCCCCCTGACCTGGCGTCCTGACTCCTCCTTGCCGTAGCATTTATGTTGTACCTCGTCAATCTCTAGCTGTGAGAGCAGTCCCTTCTTTCGAATGTTGGAACACTGAGCTACTAGTTGTTTCGCCGTCATTGTGGATGTTGGGTATCGAAGAATCCATAGGTCCCTCATCCTATTCATGTAACCCCTTCCGCCAGGGTTACTTGCGTAGTAGCATTCCAACAACGCCCTGTTTTCGTCTCTTGCCCACCGATGCCTTCTTGTTCCAGTAGCCCACTTGTCGTCAGGGTGCCCTGGTTCCTCAACACCTGACGCGGACCTTGTTGATCCGGGCGACGTCCGAGCCGGCATGCCTTCATATTTATCTGTCTCGCTCATGTCTGCGGTAGGCTCACTTTAGCATAGGGGGTCTAGCCTTAGGACCCTTACTGGATACAGACGCCCCAGGCAGGAATCGAACTTGCGATCTTCTGCTCCAAAGGCGTGTAGTTTAACCACTACGCTATCCAGCTGCATTATATATATATATATATATATATATGTGTTTTTACATATATATATATAAAAACCAAACAAAAAACACCCAGCACACCCCTGTGGGCGGTTTATCCTTCAAGCTCGGGTCCTCTACCAGAGGCCTGGGAGCTTGAGGGTCCTGCGCAGTATCTTAGCTGTTCCCAGGACTGCGCTCTTCTGGACAGAGATCTCCGATGTTGTTCCCGGGATCTGCTGGAGCCACTCACCTATCTTGGGAGTCACCACACCTAGTGCTCCGATATCCCTCCTTTATATATATGTACATATACATATATACATATATATATATACATATATGTATATGTATATATATATATCTAAGTATGAAGTGAAGCGGTTGCTATAGAGAAGATTTTTAGCTATATTTTGTTGACTTTAAAGGAAAAGAAATATTGCAATACAAAACTCCAGTGGACAAAGTTTATAATTGCTGAACTCTTTCACACCATCCCACTGTTATGTGTACCTGTTCTAACTTTATCTTTTGTTTATTGTCTATGGATTTTGATCCTGTTTCTATTTCCTGGCACTGAATTGTTCCGCAGCATTGTTTGGTGTTTTTTTTTTCTTTTCTTTTCAGTATTTTACTTCAGTAACATGTTATTGTCAACAAGCATCAGTCTGGAAATGTGGTGTGAAAACCAGGGCACAGATAAGACACGCTGTAATGTAAAGAGAGGGTTTAAAGAAAAAAAAAGTTTAAATTGCAGTTTCAAATAACGCTCTATGAATGTAATAGCACAATGTAGCCGAGAGAGACTAGAGTTTGATATTTTCAATGATTCTTTCATGTTTTCTGTTCTCTTGGAGCTTGTAAAGTATACACTTCCCCTCCTCTCTGCTGCCAACAAAACAATAGGAGGACAGGGAAAATAAAGCGTAACGATCATTGGAAAAGACACAACAAAAATAGGGTAACATGCCCAATATGCCAACCATTCCTCTCTCATACAGAAACATAAACAGTACACAGAATATGTGCATGTGTTCCCAACACACACACACACAGAAAAAAAAATTGAATGTCATGAAAAATTCACCTGCCTAATGATGCTTTTGTTTTAGTCAGGGTAATCAGTTTGTAGAAGCAGATTGCTGGCTGAGTGATAATTAATACAAGCAATCTGCTGCCTGTCAAAGCAAAAACAGCACTTCCAGACCTCCGCTTATTTGATCTCACCGAGATTCCACCTCTCACGACTCCTAATGGATGCCAGAACCATCCATCTACACAGCAGGGGTGAACTGGCCTGCTAAATGTGGTGCTTAATTTCCACTATTCAGCAACATCATACACATTAGGAATTGGCCTTAGCAGACCCAGATTTAGGGTCCCGCTGAGAACAATGCACCGGGAGATGGGGAAAGGAATTAGCAAAGGCAATTACTCAGATACGGATTTGTCTGATAATGTTCATTTTTCTAAAGACGATTACATAGCTCCACAATCTGCTGAAGCGCCAACACTCATTTTTTACCTTGTGGGCTGACCTAACATGCTTAGATCTTCCCAAGGGATTACCACGCCTCTGAAAAAGTTGCTAAGAGCAACAATTTATGATTCTGATAGCTTTGCCTGTTGTCTTACAAGCAGACGGATATGTAGTTCAGCAGTGATACCGGCATCAGCTAAGCAATGCCTTGGAGACAAGCTAGGCAAGCTGATGACGCTAGAGCGGGATGCAAGATAGCAGCAAGGGGGAGACTGGCAGAGTGTGACGTGAAGAAATTAAGAGCTGTTTAATTAACCTTTTTCCCTGAGCCTCACAACATCAGCCTGGCAGCTTCAGTGTGTTAGAGAAGGCAATTTTAACAGCTAAACAAAACATTAAAATCTGGACGTGAGCTGAACTTTGCACCCAGCACCACAGAAGAAAAGAGAATTCATCGACTCTGGCTTTCTTTGGGGAGCTGATTAGAGACATTCAGGAAGAGTTTCCTCTTTAGAAGCTTAAAAAAAAAAAGTAGTTTGTTGCTTTACAGATGAAAAATCTTGATGCACTAGATGCAAAGTTTGCCCTTGAGGAAATTCATCACAGTGCAGGAAAAAAGTATTCTTGGTCAACTAACAAGTTGGGTTCCTAGAATCCACCCATATCTCACTCTGAAGGCCATTTTCTTCTCTCTGAATTATTTATTACAGGCAAAAATCAACGGCATTCTCAACATTAGCACGTAAAATATACTGTAATTCATATTATATATATGTATATATTTTTTACTGTTAACACCATTCTGCTTTTTAACCAAACGGATAGTTTTTTGGAGGCAGGTTATGTAGTGAATTCAAGTCATAAAGGTGAGGTCCCACTGCTGACCTCTCCTCCTCCTCTTAACCAAACCTACATCTACGCAGCTGCTGATGCCTCTGCCATCATTCCAGACACACATTCAAACACACGCTCAAGCCACACTACCAGCATCGTCTGCTTGCCTTGCCATTGCAACAGCCTGGTGGGAGGTCTAATTGGAGCAGATTGAGCTGCTGTCCTGCAACATATGGTTCGCAGCCCTGACAGCAGAAAACAAAGGAGGGACATCCACACAGGTCCTGGCCCCATCTCAGACTCACCAGCTGGGTTAGACAGCCTCACACACCAATCAAATCACCATCTAAAGCCTCCAGGCTGAGGTCAAAATGCATCACGAGTTTTAAATTTCCATTGTGAATGCTCAAAAAAAAGCACTTTTGGACTAACAAGTAGCTGAAGTTAGCTACAATTTATCCACCATTATATAACAAGTCATCTGACAGGGGAAGACACACACTGCTAATGTGATCCTAAATGCGTTGGCCAATTTTTGTGCTTAAATCAACAACTGCTTTCAGCTCCCTAATGGGTTCAGAGGTGGACATGTCATCATTTTTGACACTTATTATTCAGTTTAGAAGTTCACTTTCAGTATAAATGATGCCTAAACACACACTGAATTTTTGGACTCTCAAAAATCTGCCATGACATTTGGAGCTTCAGTACAGTTTCTTATTTGGTTTAATAATATACCAAACATAAGAGTATGTTTGCATTGTGTATCTTTGATGTTTAATGGAAAAGCTGAACGCAGTGTAAATGAGCAAGAGGTTATTTATAGAACAATTACTAACAATACTATCTAAATTAGTCAAGCACTTTTTATTAGTGTTATTGATTATTAGTACAAAGTGATTATTTGGTGCTTGCGGACTGCTTGTTCCCAGGCAACAGCCCATAGGAGATACCCGCATAGTGAAGCATCTTCACATAAAGTATTGGTGTGTCATGTGCATATAGTATAACTAACATTTTCTGTACAGTGCATTTCACAAGATAATGTATACATAACCCCGAGAAGCACACTGATCGCGTCATTATCTCTATGCGGCAAAATCGCTCCTATTGTGAGGGCAGGTGCTTCATAAATTCTGTTTGCTTACACTATTTTGCTTCCAGCCTTGGAAGAGGTTTTCATGTCAAAGTTTGTCATGAATTCATCTTTCATCCAGCAGATACTCTATTTGGGAATGCTGAGGGTAAGGTGATAAAAAGTTAGAATAGGTAGAGGCTGCCAAGTTGTGTGATTCTGTTTCTCCTGGAAGGGAAAAGGCTTCACTTGGAATTAGAGAAGGAATAATAGCATCCTCACACATCAAAAACTTTTGGCACTCTATCTATTGGCCTCAGGGACGTTTTAGCAGATGGTGGTATACGCAGCATGGTAGTAACAATTACTCTTCCCCTGCTGAGGAACTATTTGCAATTTTATTAGAAACAAAAGACTAAATACAGACATCAAATACCCACAAGCAGCAGATATAATTAGACAAATCAAAGTTAATTTGATTCCTAACATTTCGCTGGAACAAATGAGGGAACACGAGTCTTCAATAACACAATTTGATGGGAGATAGATCTGTGACGAACTAAACTTTTTACCACCTGGAAAGCGCATTTCATTTAAGGTGACTGACAAGATTGGTGGATAATTCTTTATTTCCTCACAAACACTTATAGAACTGCAGAGCCTACACGCCAAAACAAAGCTGACAATTCAACATGCACTACCACTTTACACGGTAAGTGCGAGTTCACAGGTGTGAAATAAGGTCATATTTGATTTTCTCATTAACCTCTTTTTTTCTCAATCTTTACACAGCTACTTCTGTGCAGCACTGTGCCTTCACCAGAAAGTATGCGCTGGTTGCTCCCATTTATACTTTTTATTAAGTGAACTACATTCAGCATTGTCCCTGAAGGCATCCTGTATATACATAGACACAGCACTAAAGCTGGTGCAGTACAAATGCATTGCTGTCACTACATCGCCTGTGTAGACATTGTATAATAGTTTCTATGTCAAAACAGCCTGTTCTCATTCCCGCGACGTCAAATAATGCTGCTTTGTCAAAGCTGCTTGCGTGTTTCAGTTACGCACAACTTGTCCTTCGGCAGCCGTGCATGAGTCAACGGATTATGGCATTAGTAAAATAGGTCTGTCAATCCCAGCTCGTCATTTTTCAACTTGAAGGGTTTCTGTTTTAAAAAAGCATGTTTTAACCCAAACAATAATCTTTCCCTTACATTAAATAAGTAGTGGTTTAAGTGTAGTAAACAAGCAAATGAAAATAAATTAATATGGGAGTGGAAAAAAGCAAAACTAGGTGCAAAACGCAAAGCTCCAGATGGGATGGATCTGGTTGAAAAAACTGTGCCACACCTTTAGCTACCTGACTTTAGCGGTCTCTAAAATGCTACACTGAAAAACAAACCTGTGTAACGAAGACACACAGGTGGCATTTGACAAAAAACCAGCATGTGATGCCCAAGGTAGCGAAAGTGTTGGTCAAGAAGTTGAGAGCTTGTTTAAACCTAGACAATTACTAGATTTAGGGAAATTTTCCTCATCCCAAGACAATTGACACCAGTTGTGGTGAGTGACCACTGGAGATTGCGACCAATTTCACCCAGCACTGACGACTGGCAAAGAGGGTAGTGCATCAAATTGCCAAATGGCCATTGGTAAATAACCACAGCAGCCCATAATTTTCATGGAAGATGCTGTCTTGTCTGCAAACATTTGCCAACTGCTCATCAAGAGGTAGTGAAACTTGAAAACGCTGATTTGTGTTTTAGTTCTGTTTAATCCTTTGTCATAATTTTTCCCAGTGCTTCTGAGTTTACTTTTGCTTTTGTTCCTCATTAGATTATATAATATTTAGCTGTCATCTTTTGAGATCCCTGTTTCACTTGTCAAGTCCCCGTGTCTGTCTAGTCTCTCTGTGTTCTCTCTCCATGGTCCCTATAGTTCTGTCAAGTTTGCATGTCTTATTCCATGTCTCAGTGTTTAGTACTTCCTGCTTTATTTTGATAATCTTTCATTTTGTGTGTGTTATGTTCAGATTTACTTCCCTTATTTCATTAATCCAATTCAATTTTATTTATATAGTAGCAAATCACATTAACATTTGCCTCAAGCCCCTTTATATTGTAAAGTAGAGAGCCTACAATAATAGTCATTAATTAGATTCAGGCTACGTCCACACAAACACAGCTATTTTTGAAAGGCAACTTTTTCTATGTGTTTGGTACGGAAGAGGATTAGGGCCACCGGGAAAAAAAAGGGCATGTTTTTTTCCGTCTTTTCCAGAATTCTGAGAAAAAAGTCAGAATTCTGAGATTAAAGTCAGAATTCAGAGAAAAAAAAAAAAAATCAGAATTCTGACTTTAATCTAAGAATTCAGAGGAAAAGCTCAGAATTCTGACTTTTTTCTCAAAATTCTGACTTTTTTCTCAGAATTCTGACTTTTTTCTCAGAATTCTGAGATTAAAATGAGAATTCTGACTTTAATCTTAGAAGTCTGAATTTACCACACAATACCACACTAAGTAAAAACTGGAGATTTAATACATCACTGCTTAAAGATGAAGACTTTATTAAATATTTAAAAAAAGAGTGGACTTCATATTTAGACTTTAATGACATTCCCGGAACATCAGCTTCTGTTTTATGGGAAGCAGGGAAAGCTGTGATGAGAGGTAAAATAATTTCTTTCTCATCACATAAAAAGAAAAAAGAAAACAAAAATATTCAGGAATTAGAAAAAACCATCAAATCCCTAGAAGAAGCCTACGCGTCCCACCAAGATCAGGAAACACTGAACAAAATACGCAAAACAAAACTAGAATTAAATGAGATAATTGATAAAAAAACCAAATTCTTAGTACAAAGACTACGCTTACAAAATTATGAACATAGTAATAAATCCGGTCAATTTCTAGCAAACCAGCTAAAAATAAATAAAGAAAAAACAACTATATGTGCTGTTCAAGATTCATCTGGGAACACAGTATATGACCCGAAACAAATAAACAACATCTTCAGGGATTTCTATAAATCGTTGTATTCACCACAAATAAACCCATCTAAAAAGGAAATTGATCAGTTTTTAGACAACATAACTCTCCCAAAATTATCAGACTCTCAAGCAATTGCACTGGATTCGCCACTGACATCAGGTGAACTCCAGGAAGCCCTGATAAGTATGCCCAATAATAAGGCTCCAGGTCCAGACGGCTTTCCTGCAGAATTCTACAAAGAATTCTGGACGATTCTAGCACCAGTTTTTTACAGAACGTTGTTGGAAATCAAAGAAAAGGGCAGACTTCCATCAAATATGAATTCTGCAAACATTAATCTCCTGCTAAAACCAGGCAAAGACCCTGTATATCCCTCAAGCTATCGTCCAATATCCCTTATAAATGTAGACCTTAAAATAATCTGCAAAGCTCTCTCGAAGAGACTAGAGAAAATAACCCCCCTCTTAATTCATCCTGACCAAACTGGTTTCATAAAAGGTAGACACTCATCAACAAATACACGTAGATTACTTAATTTGATAGACTACTCATACAGTAAAAACCTTGAAACTACAATATTTTCTTTAGATGCAGAAAAAGCGTTTGACAGAGTTAACTGGAAATTTCTATTTACAACTTTAAACAAATTTGGTGTTGGATCTTCTTTCATCAGCTGGTTAAAAATATTATATAATTCCCCAACAGCTTGTGTCAGAACAAATGACCAGACATCCTCCAGCTTCTGTCTCCTGAGGGGCACCAGGCAGGGATGCCCACTCTCCCCTTCATTGTTTGCAATTTTTATCGAACCACTAGCAGCAGCAATTAGACAGAATTCAGTAATTAAGGGCATAAAATGCAAGAACATGGAACATAAAATCAGCCTTTATGCGGATGATGTGTTACTCTTTCTCCAAAATTCACAAACCAATATCTCTGGGGTGATTGAACTGATAAACTCTTTTGCAAGAATTTCAGATTACTCAATTAACTGGTCAAAATCTACAGTCCTTCCGATTAATTGCTCCTTCCATAATTCCTCTTCTACTCCACTGCAATCGGGAAATATAAAATATTTAGGTATTAATGTTTCTCCCAAGCTTGCAGATCTAACTAAATTAAACCATATCCCACTTTTAAAGAAAGTACAAGGTGATCTGGCTAGGTGGAAATGTCTACCCATATCACTCATGGGAAGGGTTGCCGCTATAAAAATGATGGTATTACCAAAAATAAATTATTTATTCTCAATGATCCCAACTAAACCGCCGCAAGATTGGTTCAGATCTCTAGATTCATATATGTCCAAATTCCTTTGGAAAAATAAGCCCCCACGTATAAGCTTAAAAACATTACAAAAGACCAAGGATAAAGGAGGATTAGAACTACCTAACTTTCAGCACTACTTCTTAGCCAACAGGCTTCAGTTTATCTCAGGATGGCAAAAACATACCCTCTTAGATGAACCTTGGCTAGATGTAGAACAAGCACTTTGCAATAATCTAGAGATTTCAAATCTACCATTTATTAGCTCAAACATCCAACGACATGAATGCTTCAAAAGCATCAACATCAGCTCTTCTCTGACAGCATGGTGGGAGTTTCTGAAGTTGACAGAGTCTTCATTAATCCCATGCAAACGTACACCTATCTGGAACAACCCTGACATATTACAAAACAATAATATGATAAACTTTTCAGATTGGAGTGGTAAAGGAATCAAATATTTAGAACATATACTAGAAGGAACAGAATTTATTTCATTTGACAGACTAGTTACACAATATGGGATCAGCAAGAAAAGATTTTTAGAATATCAGCAAATTAAATCCATAGTAAAAAAGAGATTTAAACCAGGTCAAGATGAACTACAAACACCACCAAGTGTGGTTCAATTTCTGACTCTTAAAACCCCCAAATTACTGTCCAAAATATACAGAATGCTTTCTAAAATAGATGAATCAATATCACTTCCTATTGCAAAATGGGAAGCGGATTTATCAGTTAACTTAGACCAAAACTTCTGGTCTCAGATTTGCTCAAAAACCTTTCATCTAATTAGAAATCCCAGTCTTCAATTAATTCAATACAAAATACTACATAGAGTGCACTATACAGGTCATCGGATGTTCAAGATGGGCTTTACATCTACCAACAACTGCTCACACTGCCAAACCAATTCACCGGACAATTATATCCACGCTCTTTGGTTCTGTCCACCAGTTCAGAAGTTTTGGCGCGAGATATGTGAAGACTTATCAAAGTGTCTGAAATGTAACATTCCAACTTCGCCTTTAGTGTGTTTGTTGGGCAGCTTAGATAATGTCACTACGGAAAAGAATATAGCCCATATGGTTTTCACTGCACTATGCATAGCCAAGAAAACAGTCCTCATGAACTGGAAAAATAAAAATAATCTTAATTTTAACCAATATAGAAATTATCTATTAGATTACATTAGTCTTGATACAGCCTCTGCCACCACATCAGATCAATTGCTCTGGGCTCCTTTGATCAGCTCCATCACCTAGTGGGGGTGGGGGTCATAGTTTGGTCCCACCTTCACTGTTGTGACAGGTGTGGGGTAGGGACAGGCTTAGGGCATCGGGGGGTTCCCCAGGAGCATCTTCCTTGGGGGCTCAACCCGGGGTAGCGGTCATGGCCAATTAAGGGCTCTGTTGGCTCTTGGGTGACGGTTTCCTCGTGGCTGCGTGCAGCGGGGCTAGGGGAGGGTCTGTGCTGACGGACGTGGGTTACTGACCTGGTAGCCTGGCTGCCCCTGGGTGGGTCCGGGATGGGCGTGAGGTTCTGGGGCGTTCCGTCTCTGGGCTGGGGCCCTGGCCGGGCCTCAGGGGCCTGGGTCCTGGTTGGTGTGTTGCCGGGGTTGTGGGCGGGTGGGTGTATGGGGGCCCAGCCCTGGCGCAGGGTGCCGCCGGTGCATCGAGCCACCTGGGGGGCTCTTCAACTGGTGGGGAGGTTGTCACATCTTGCAGGAGCTTTCCTCTCTTCGGGAACTCTCTCTGCAGGAGGGGGAGATACAGGAGAGGTGGAGGAAGCTCTCAGCCTGGGCGTCTATTGTCTTGTGTAGTCTGGAAGATGAGTGGATGATGGGGTGGGTGTAGTTTTCTCTGTGGTGGGGTCGGGTGGACTGTCCCGGGCTCTGTGGGGCTGGGCGGCGCTGCTGCACTGGGCCCCGGTCTGGATGGGCCTGGGCCCCCCTTTCCCTGGCGGGTTGCAGAGTATGGGGGTGCCTACTGGGGTCAGCGGGGGAGCTGGCCCAGGGAGGGGTCACTTGCCCCTCCCTTCCTTCCCTCCCCATCTCCAGCTGCCTCCCTCTTCTCGCTCCACCACAGTCACCCACACATGCAGGGCCTTGGGGTAGGGGTGTGTCACCAGGGTGCAGGGGAGGCATCCCCCCCCTCTGTCTCCTTCTGGCTGCCTCTGCCTCAATTTTATCCCACAACTTAGACATTCACATTACTCACACTCTCATTACACATACATATAGGATCTTGGGGGTGGGCACGCCACACAGTATCCAAATTACCATCAGGGTGTACACCTCACCCCTGGCGTCGTTGCCCACCTCTCAATTTTAAATACACGTAGACATTGAGGGCTAGCAGGAGGGGCTATGCGCCTACCTGCTGCTCTGGCAGGTAGCTCCATGCCCTCCTGGGTTTTAAATGCACCTTAGAACACACATACATCAACACTACATATGAGCGGGTGGAGGGAGGTTTGGAGTCTTCACACACCCCCGTTCTCTGCGGCCTGCTGGAGCGGGGGGGCTAGGAGGAGGAGTTGGCCGTCCGACTGGGTCTGGAATGTGGGGCCTCCCTGCTGCTGCGGAGTCGGGGCGGTCTGCTTCTCCCCACCGCAGGGAAAAGGGTAACACCACCTGGGTCTGGGTGCAGTTTTCCCCTCCAGGGGCAAGGGTACCCGGACCCGGTTCTTAGAGTACGCTTGGGGAGAGTGATTGTGTGTACAGCGTCTCTTTATGTCTGTCTCCGCGTTGGTTGAGTGTGGAATAATTGCCTATGAGAGCATGAGGGTGGGAATGGATGTTTGTATCTGTGTGTGCCTGTATGTCTGTGTCTATATGTCAGGTTGGGTATCAGACGCCACCTCTCTGGGGACATCTCAGGCCCTCCAAGGTTTGGAGGCCTATCTCCCCCCACCACTTCCCCTGCCGGTGGTGGACGCCCTCAGACATCGGTGCGTTGGTGGTTCTCTGTGTCCGGGGGTGGGCGCCCAGGTACACACCGGCTCACTCCTTGGCGGCTGCTTATCGGGGCCTGGAGCCTGGGGCTCGCTCGGGCCACTTCGGAGGCGGGGTGCCCTCGGCCTCTCGGCCCGGGGCTCGGTCACTCAGGCACAGCTGGCTGCCGGCGGAGCTCACGGGCACGTCACTGCAACCCCCCCTGGCTTCTGCTCCGCGGCTGCTGAGTGACCCCTCATCTGGGACTCTCCTCAGCTCTTTCTGGGATAGTGACGCGGCTGCCCCTCTGTTGGTCTTCCTTGGTCTCTTGTGTTCTGGGGGCCTCTGGATGTCTGGAGTTTTGATCTCCTCCATACCTGCTTCATGCCCTGGAGGACGGGGCAGTGGCCCCCCACACCCTCTAGCACACCCTCTAGCAGATCATTACATGAAGGAACCTTTTAAAAACAAGCGCGTTCATGCTCACAGGTGTACACACAGGTGATCACACACAAACTACACCCTTTTTGGCTCCTACCTCAAAGCACACTGTGCGCTGTCGATCTTACGTGCTGCACAATAATGTTTAATATTTAGTATTTACTGTCATATTCCCATAGATCATTGTGATGTTGTTTATTACTCTCGTTTTCTTCTGCTTGCTTTCTCTTTCTTTCTCAACAGGTGATCCAGATGATCGATATATGTATTTTTTTTGTCTGCTTATTCTGTTGGTTTTTGGTTTTTTGCCCTTTTTCCCCGTCCCTCTTCCCCGCTGTTTTTCTTTCCCTCTTTCTTTCTCCCCTTTCTTTCCCCCAGTTAAGTCTGTCCCGTATTCAGCAAGTGAAAATAAAATAAACAATAAAAGGTGAATCAAATGGACCATTACGGCAAGGCTGGGATGGTCAATTTGGTAAAGTAAATCCGTTGGGCATCTTTCTTCGCCTTTAGACAATAATTCTGATGGCAAAAGAACCAAACGGGACAGGTTAAAAAAAAAAAAAAAAAAAAAAAAAAAAAAAAAGAAGTCTGAATTTTTTCTCAGAATTCTGAGATTAAAGACAGAATTCTAAGAAAAAAGATTTCTGAGAAAAAAGTCAGAATTTTGAGAAAAAACATTTCTGAGAAAAAAGTCAGAATTTTGAGAAAAAAGTCAGAATTCTGACTTTAATCTTAGAATTCTGACTTTTTTCCTCAGAATTCTGGAAAAGATATTGATACTGAAGAATGATTCCATCTCACTGTCTGTCCACACGTAGGACTCATGTCTGTTTCTATGCGCCATCTTTGTTTACTCTTTCCCTCCCAGGCTTCTAGACTTCTGATTGGTGAACATTTCTACACGTTCAAGTCATTTTGGAGGATTGTGTGAAGTAATTTGTGCCAAATATTTATCACATGTTTTCTACCCCCCCTTCTCATCAGTTTTTACTGTCCATTCATCTTTCATAAAGAAGGGACAGATGCAGGCATAGAGTAAAGGAGAGAGGAAGGTCATTTTAAGTTCAGTCATCCAGATGAAAGGACGAATAAAGAAAGCAAGTCAGAGAAAAGGAGAGTTAATGATTTATGCTGTCATTCGTGTGACCGTGCTGGGACAGTCCCTGCCTGATGATGCATTCAGTGGACTTGATTGCTCCATCCGCTTATTTCATCCAGATGAGAGGTCCTTTAATGCTTTCCCACTTGCCAACCTGATCTACTTTCTGTTTTTTTCTTTTCCTTTTTTTTTCAAGCTAAGGACGGTGGACGTAAAATGAGGATGATGCTAAGTGACTGGCATGTTTAGGGAACTTGACCATGGTATTTTGAAAAAAATAGTACACACAAATATTTACACACACACACACACACACACACACACACACACACACACACACAGCATAGAGTCTAAGGTTTACACATATTCATAACACAACAAAGACACATACGGTTCAGCAAAAGTGCAACAAGAAGAAAGGTGAATGAATGAACATATGAGTGAATAATGAAAAAGTGAATGTAAGTGGTTTTGAGACAAAACACCGGGCGAGATTTTGCAGAGCTGTCTAAGAATGACGGATATCTCTAATATGAGCTCATTTATTTTTGATTGGCAAAGCTGATTGAATTCCATTCAGAGCCACTGTCAACATGTCCTCATTTCAAACTCCCACATCTCCCTTGGCGGGTAATCAAGCACTTTGAAAACTGTTTGATGAAAGAAATTTGGCCAGATCATTCAAGAGGACACTGCATAAACAAATCTATTAAACCACACATTTCAGAGCAAGAAACACACTGAATGAACATGTTTCACTGGCTAATTGTGTGGTGGTGACAGTATTAACACACAGGAAAACAACTAATAATCAGTGTGACTCAGGTTAATAATCCATTTTGATAATGACTTAAATAGGGAGTGAACTCAAACAGGACAAACAAACAAATAAATAATGATGAAACATGATATACAGCCAGTAAATAACAGAGTGCCATTTTCTTTTCCTTTGAACTGAGGTAAATGCAGAACTGTCAGAGTTCAAACAGCCAATAATAAGCAAATTAGTTTGATGCCGATTTCTAGAAGGTTTACAATAAGCAGTAAATTGCTAATCAGTTTGGCAATTGTAAACAAGTGGCAACATCCAGAGCCCTGTACTACAATCTGACTTCAGCATACACAGGGTGTTTTTCTGCTATTTGGCTTCACTTACCCTAACATTGGCAATTAGGATAAGTGGTCACACAAAGCTGGTTATCAACTTGCTAAGTTAGCCCAAGTTTATTGGCAGGAGAGCAACTGCATAATATAGTAATACAGAGTAATATAGTGTTAAAAGTGTGCACTTTAAGCACCTTATTTGCTAAAACGGCTACTATGTTAATAAAGTTTAGCCTTTTTGAAGGAGAGTTGTAGTTTGTACTCTTTCAGATGTAGCCTCAGTAGTGTTTAATGGTATGAGAGCAAAGATTAAATATGGACTTCAAATGTTGGGTTAATCTACAGCAACTTGAATATAGGTATCTTGTTTTATGATCACATATTAATGCATATAGGACAACAAAATATCTGTAAAATTGTTTTCTGCCTACAGAATAAATAAATAAAGGAATAAGGTGTCCAAGAATTTATATTTAATAATGACGGTTATCAGGGGAACACAAAGACATTAAACACTATTTACTACTTTAGACCCTTCTATCTCTGCAGAGAGATCCGTGTGCTCTTCCAGGAATTGTGACCTTGTTTTCCAGATAACTGATTGGTCAATAGGTTCATAGTAAAAAGCGATCCACCTACGTATTAGAGATTACATAGGGCTATCCCTCAAATTACCTAGATAAGATGAAATCAAGGAAATAGAAAGTGCCAAGAATTTACCCAGTGCTTTGTGTTTAACCCTTTACAGAAGAAATAAAAACATTTAGAGCCTGGTACAAAAACTGTTTTGATTCTGCAAACTAATTTAGCCTTTTATTGGAAATGTAAGAGAATATGTTTTTACATCACTCAATTGTTTAAATTGTATTAAAGCTTAAATTTATGTGTTATTAGGAGTAAGGCCTCGAGTGACATGTCGGGGCTGTCTTAGAAACCAAGGGAGGTACTGTATAAAAGCCAGGTATGAAACACTCCTGAAAGCCATGAGATTAAAGAAAAGTTAAAGAAGAGATTTAAAGGACATCAAAGTAGTTCCACAGTTTGGAAACTGCAAACACTGGTCACCTTTGTTTGGTAGTCGAGATCTTGTAATAACCAGCAGAGATCCAATCACCAATCAAAGTAGACACCCAGGCACTTAAGGGGTCCTTGACGTACTTTGGCACAAGGCAATTTAAAGTAATGAGTAAGAGTAAGATTTTAAAAATCAATAAAGAATTTAACAGGCAGGCAATGCAAACTGAACAGATAGATTTAAAAAAAAAAAAAATCTATAAGTAATGAATTGTTTGCCTGAAAAGCCCCTTTTTAAATTCAAACATTAAACTAATTTTGAACATTAAAAAAAGGAAATAAAAGTGTCTTACTTAGTGTTGCTGGCACCAAATAGTTTATAAGTATAGCAGATGTCACAATTTAAAATAGCAGATGCAACTTCACTCACCTGGAGATCTGAAGGTCCAGGCTTCGTCATCATCAAAGTGAGTATCTCCAGCCGTAAACCTCTCTCCAGGGAAAAATGCATGTGCCACTGTGCCCCCCGGCCCATCAAAGGGGTATCCATCATTGTGGTCAGCCTTAGTGAAGTCGATCTGAATGTCTGCATTACTTCCAGCCACCTCATGGAAATTAAGTGGTGCGATGTCGCTCCAGACCTTCAAGGCGTAGTACATGAGGGCTCGAACAGTGTCCCTGCCCAATAAGGCAGAATCCTTAGGGAAAGTCCGCACTCTGAGAGAGAGAGAGAGAGAGAGAGAGAGAAAATGGAGAAAAGAAGTATATCAAATATAATGAAGGAAAGGGAGAAGAACTGTGTGAAAAAGGAGTTGAGGTGACTGATGAAGAAAATGGATGGGATGCTGACAAAAAAAGTTGATAATGGACAGGGTAACTGTGAGAAGGAAAAGACTAGAACTGACAAGAAATACAAGGAAAAGGAAACGAGGAAAGAAAGAGAAATGAGACATGAAAGACAAAAGGAAAGAAGGAATGTATTGAATGTGTAATTGTGACACATTAGAGATGAACATGAACTTTTCCACTTTACTTCAAGGTGTACTTTTTTGTGAGTTTCCTGCTCCTAAAACGTGCTTTAGTAGTTGAAAGCAGTTGTGGTGGAAAAGCTGTTTTAAACATCTTTGCTGCAAACTAAATACTCAGCACAGTTCAGCAATAACAGAATAATGCTTTAAATAATTCACAATTAATGCAAAAAATGATTTTAATTAACCACACCCCTGTCATCTTCCTTGGTTTATTTATTCTTGACCTTTGTCTTTAGTATGGGGTTTTGGTATCAGTAAATGGTTTTAAAATTAGCATTTTATTTTGGGATTAGTTTATATGGAGTTTTGTTATTTCTTTCTTTGTTATTCTTCCCTCTTATGTCAAGTTTGTGTATCAAACTTGACATATACAAACTTGTATGTCAAGGAGACGTGTGTGAGACTTGTTTAGAACTACAACAAATGACTCCAGGCTTTTAATGAGCAACATAGATAAAGTGACTATTAGCATCAGCAGGGCTAATAATTTTGACTGTGGTAGCTTTTGGTTTTTGTACAATAATTTTGTTCCCAACAAAGCCACAGCTATGTATATACTGATACAAGGGTGGATGCTCATTGGTTCAAGTCATGCCTGTGAGCTAAAAGCTTAACCTTTTATTACTCTTGGGTGTTCATGATATATAGATGGGAGACCCCTAATTAGGTAATCTCACACACATTTCTGGCTTTACACACAGTAACTCTGCCCACCAGCTGTTCAAACCTTCAGTTTATGAGGGGCTACCAATCAAAACAAAGTTGCCTTTAAGGGAAAAGTGAGGTTGTTTCAGTGGTTCCACTGAAATGCTGCATTGAGCTGTGACTCATAAAAAGCTACTCTAATGGACTTCAGAATAAAAATACGAAACTAGAAACTAGCATAATAGGCCCCTTTTGAATTAAAAACTAACAATCTTGTTTGAAATGGTATCCTCAGAAGTAAAATGAATAAGAGACTGGTGAGTAGGTGATTAAGCACAGGAGGAAAATTCGAAAAAGGAAAAGGGAGTGCAAGATGTAGGGAGCTCTGGACTTCCTAAAAGCATGAAGATCGACTAAATGTCTGCCACCTGCACAAAAAATCCTGATTCTGTGATTTCACTGGTGTGTGTGTGTGTTTTAAACTTTTTTTTTTTTTTTTAATTTCATGGTTAGACGCTGCTGCCACTTATGTTCCAATATCTGGAGAATACAATGTGCATTTGCGACATTGGCATCAGCTGTTGGGAACACCTTACAAGCCTTACCCTGTTCTTACATTTCTCTATTCTTCATTTACCAATCAGTATAACATCTCTGAAGTTATTCCTTTCTGGTAGCTACAGTAGAAACACTGCAGGAATGAACAGAAAACCACTCAAATGTCACACTAAGTTTGCCCACCTCCTCTCCACCCATTTCCCTTTTCCTCTTCATTCTTTCATTGTCTCGAACATCTCTTTTCTTTTCTTTCCATCCATCAGCCTTCGCCCCCTCCTTCGTCTCTGCTTCTACATGATGCACTTACCCTCTTTGTCCCTACAAGAGCACTTTGTCTAAATACAAGAAGCCATTTTGCCATTGCAGGCTGCTCTAGGAAATTTAATCAGCGTGTGATACTGACAGAGTATAAGAAGAGTGAATGCCACCTTATCCTCCCATTACAACTAGCTTCAGGCTAGTATCATGGATAAGTGAAGGAATAACATGCCAATACATTATTATTATTATTATTTTTTAAATTTGTGTGTGTGTGTGTTATTGCTGCATGTATTTGCTTTTACATCATTGTGGAGAAATTATGGCACATTCCTGTTACCATCCTTGACGCCCACAACTTATGCACAGCTCTCTTAAGGTCCCACCACAACATTTCAATCAGCACGGTGGTGCAGTGGTTAGCACAGCAAGAAGGTCCTGAATTCAATTCCACTATCAGGCCAGGGTTTTTCTGTGTAGAGTTTGTGTGGCTTCTCTTTGAGTACCCCGACTTCCTCCCACAATTCAAAGCCATGCAGTTAGTGGGGTTAGGTTAATCGGCAATTCTAAATTGCCCATAGTTATGAATGTGAGTGTGAATGGTTGTCTATCTCTGTGTTAACCCTGCAACAGACTGGTGACCTGTCCAGGCTGCACCCTGCCTCTTGCCCTAAGACAGCTGGGATAGGCTCCAGCCCCCCCGCGACCCTGACAAGGATAAGTGGACTTTCTGTTGTAGATTTGCTGCTGTGCTTGGGACCCAGTTAAAGCTAAATTTTAGCTGTCAGGCAGATTGCCTTACATTTAACTCTTGAATACTTTGCACGACCATGAGCTACTCTGTATACCAAAGTCAAGAGGTCCTGTGGCTGTAAAACTCCAAATCATCATCCCTTCAGAGTCCATGTGGTTTGTCTTGTTTTTTGTTGTCATTGTTTTGTTTTTTTTCAGAGAAGAGGCTTTCTGTTGGCAAAAATTCGAAACAGGCCATAGAACAGCTCATGATCCAAAACATACCACATCATCTATAAAATACAGTGGAGGCAGACAATGGCTTGGGCGTAACAATTTTATTGATTTCATTGACAGCGTTTATTGATGATGTGACACAGGACAGAAGCAGCAGTCAGTCACCTGATCTTAACTCAATTGAGTATGCATTTCACTTGAAGACTAAACTTCGGACACGGAGGCCCACAAACAACAGCAACTGAAAGCCGCTGATTTAAAGGCCTGGCAGAGCATTAAAAAGGAGGAAACCCAGCATCTGGTGATGTCCTGAGTTCAAGACTTCAGGCTGTCATTGTCAGCAAAGGGTTTTCTGTCATGGTCCCTGTGCCTGCCCAGCCAGCCCAGTGTGGCCACAATTGGTTTTGGTCTGTCTTTTCCCTCCCTTCTCTTGCTCGTCTTGCTCCCTCTCTCCTGTCTCTCTGCCTGGGTGGAGCTCAGATTGAGCTCCCGCCTGTGGCCCACACACCTGCAGCTGATCACTTATGATTCCGCATTTGTTTGCTGTCTCTTCTTAAGGCAGGGGCGCTGAGCTACTCGTCGCTGAAATATTGAGTAACTCTAGTTAGTATTGCCCGGCTCTGCAGAATTCAGTCGTTTCTCGTGCTTGCTTCGGAGTAACCCTCGTCTCTGTGAATAGGTTTCCCGGATCTACCTCGTACCGTGACCCCTGAGCGTGAGTGGAGCTGCTTGGTGTGGACGAGGAGCGGAGCTAGTGTGAAGGCTTTGCGTTTCCCAGACCCTGTGGACTTGGAACCATGGTGTTTTCCCCCCATGTGTATATGGTGCACCCGGTGTGGATAAATAAAGAACTGTTTAAATCGCATCTCTCAGTCTGTGCCTGAGTCCGTTCCACCTCCGTGACATTTTCAACCAAGTATTAAAAATGAATTTTCTTTTCAGTTATTTAATTTGTCAAATTACTTTTGAGCCCCTGAAATAAAGGGATTGTTTAAAAAGGAAAAAAATGCCTTAGTTCCTCACATTTTTATGCAATATTTTTGTTCAACCCACTGAATTAAAGCTAAAACTCTGCACTTCAACTGCATCTGAGTTGTTTCATTTAAAATTGGGGGAAAAAAAGTAAAATTAGAAAAAATATTTAAACACCTAACTGTATTATCTTAGATAGACCTCAGGAATAGTTTTATATAATAATGTCCCAAATTTCCATACTGGGAATTTCCATGTGGCAGGAATGACATGTTAGAGAAGGCAATTTGAAAATGCAGATAGGCACACATTGGTATTCGTCGTGTGAGACAAGCTCTGGGTAACACAACTTTTACATGTACCTGCACCAAAGCAAAAATGACCATCTGTCAGACCACCTGCATTGCATTCATTTGTGCTGCAATTTACATGAAAGAGGAAACGGAACCCATAAAAAAGGCAAATGTGGGGGGATATAAACTATGCAGGGAAAGTTGAAGGTGAACACGTTTAGAGTGAGCTGAACTTCAGCGGAGCTGTGGCTTTTCATTAAATCCTGGATAAACTGGCTTACAAATTAATTCTCCTTTACTCAAGGGACACCACACTGTTTTTCTGTTTGGATGGTGTTTTAATCCACTTATAAAAAAAATCTCCAGCACAGATTTAAGAAAATAGGCTCAACTGGTCCTATGAGGCATGAAATTAAAATTGCTTCTACATCACATACTATAGATTTGATCAACAGGAAATGTCCACATAGGCAAGAGATAGGCAGGTGACAGGGTGCACAGTGAGGGAACCTACTTTACTGGCATTATGAGGGGAAAAAAAGAAGATTTTAATTATCAGAGCATTAGTCGGTTTGTTTAAGCTATATACTTATACTCTAGTTTTTCTTTTAATTTATTTCTGACAAAGTGGTTGCTCAAGAAAATGTCCGTCCAGACCAGGCTTGCTGTTAGTACCAGTAATCTGGGGTGCTGCAAGACAAACAAGGCTTAAATCTACAGGATTACAACTGTTCTTTTCCAGAAACTCAGTGTGTTACTTGCCCCTCTTGGCCTCGTCTGTCCTTTATGCTGCAAAAATCTAGCTCCACAGCAAAATCCTTGGTATGTATGAACAGCTTAGACAAGCCGATCCAGTTATCGGCCTGCCAAACTCACAGTGTGACAATTGCAGTAAACATTGAGGTCACAAATAAGTTCAGAGATGGAGCTTCTGTCACTACAAACAATTCCAAGAAAGAAAAAAAACCCCTCCCTTGTCATTCCCATTTCTTCTTTTGTTGAATTTGTCACCTTAAAAGCCAAGTCTCCTGTCAAGCAAACCTTCTGTTTGACATTTGTTTCAGTTCATACTTGAATTCTTTATGATTAAGGACTTCTTGTTGATCCCTGATGACTCATTCCTCCAACTGAATCTTTTCCCCCTTGTTTTGTCATTCAAGAATAGATGAAGAACAGTGGTTCATCCTCATAATTTTTAAAAGTTCATTTCGTTCTTCTTGTTTTTCTTTTCTCTACATTCTGGGAGCTCCCCGGGCAGTTTGTTCTGGCAAGTCCTTCGCAGCCACACTTTTCTAGTGATAATGGGCTTCTGGCATATGGCATTATCTCACATTTAGTGATTTCAACAGCTTTGTCTACTGTCCATTTCATCCCAGTCTCATTCAGCCTTGCTTTTCAATTCTGTAATTGCTACACCAAATAAAAAGCCTGCGGTGCTCTGAGCCCTGTGAATTAGAAAGACACATACTGTTTGTCCACTCGTCTGAGGACCGAGGCTGCTGTGTGAATTCCTGCCAAACCTGACAGCTTATCACAGAAGCTTGAAAGTTAATACATACCCTCTACAAACAAAGTTGTAATTCAGGTGAGCAATGCTGACTAGCAGCGTGTTTGCCAATGTGTAACGGGAGTCGGAGAAAGACACTGCTGTTGTCTCCAAAAGTAAAACGTGTGTTTGTAAGATAAACTTTGTTAAGCATTAAACAACTTAAAAATACAATTCTAAATTTTGTTTTTAGTAATTTCACAAAGTGACAAACTATTTTATTTCAGAAGTACACACTGTCCAACCTTCAAACAAAAGATACGATAGTGAACAGGATGAAGGGAGGGAGCTGGTAGATCATCATCATCATCATCATCATAAGAAAAACGGACACATACTATAAGGGAGAGTGAGCAAAAGGGAGCATAACAAGCAAAAACACAGCAACTCTCCTATTACAGAAATATTTCTGACAACTCCCTGTGGCTTCATCTTCCACAGTTCTAACTTTAGTCAGAGTCAAGCAGCCTATTCTCTATGAGAATGACGAGTTCCTTATGTTTCAGCGTTTCTCCGGGCTACTACACTCAGAGGGATCAGTGATCACATAGACACATTTCCATCTCTGACAGAGATGTCTCCTTTCCTCATCCACCAAAAAATGTTCCTCACTACAAAAGCTTTTTAAAAGCTGCTTCTGTTGCAGGCTTGTAAGGCAGCATGGAGGTGCATGAGAGAGGGAGCGTGCATGAAAGAGAGTGAGAGGGAGGAAGCAGACTAGATACTATCCTCTTAATGCCAGCGATACATGGGTGTGAACTAAGAAGTAGAAAATTAGAGGTTTAAGGAGGTTTCTTTTCTTTAGCTGGCAGTTACACCAACTTAGCTCAAAATAATGAAGTCGTCACTGATAAATGGAAACATTTCAGAAAAAAAAAAATGGTGAATGTTAATGTCTTTATCATCTCGCAAAAATGACATTTGCATTAACTGAGAACCGATGGGGAAAAGCGAGTTCTGCACAGAGCAGACACAAGCTCCATAACAGGCCCCACACCCTGCAAAATTAAACCCGAAGCTGCAAACATTTTGTGATTTAAACCCATTTTTAAATTATTTCCCTTTGAGGAACTTGCTAGATCCTCAAAACGTTCAGAGAATAATTATGATAATCAAAAACTTTACCATTAACAGGAGATGAACCAAATGTTAATAAGGTAATCTTTCCTGGCATGTTCAGACTACAGATGTCACGCTGCCAGACATTTAGTAGCTGGTCACAGTACACAGTAGAGTTACATCAATCTTCATATCCAATTCAATACCAAAACAAAATGATCATTTCCCATGTACTCAAACATAAACTCCTTTATTAAAAAGTCATTGACATGATGGCAAGACAATTACTTTAATTGTTAACATTATATTTTGTTGAAAGAGTGAAATTTAAATGATTGAGACTGGAAACATTTTATCCAATGGTTAAAATGTTGATTTCACAACGGCAGTGCCAGCTGTAGCAAACATTGAAGGATAACGTGAGAAGGAAAATATTTTGAATGTTGTTTCTGAGAACGGATACTTAGTCAACTTGAATTCTTTAAACACATCTGGATGGCGGTCTTCTAAGTGCTTCACTAAATTGGAATATTTTTATCAGTTAGTCCAAAAAACACAGTAACATCATTTGTATATTGCCTTTTGCAAATCAATTTTCATACCTTAGTTACCCCCACCTCAAATGCAAAACACTTCCATATCCAACTCTGGCTTTCTTATCAGCTGTACTAGCTGCCATCTTCCAGATGTAGTTTTAGCTGAGCAATTTATTGTTTTTCTTTGTACAACGTTAGACTAGAATACATATGTAACAACTCTTTAGTTCCATGTATTGTTTGTTATTGTGTCTGATTGGCAAATTCCAGTTAGGTTATATTGTCACCTATTGACAGCTCTTCAAAATTAAGTGGAAAATCTCTGTTTTACAAAAATACTTGTGTACGTCCAGACATACAGTACCCTCTGCAAGCCCTGCTCTGACCACCCACATTGCACGTCCCGCGATTTCACTACAAGTATGTGCACAAACAGCAACTTCTGTATCAACTTCCGATGTATGGAGGATCATCTCCAGTGATGACAGCTGGGTCTGTGGCTAAAATCAAGCAGTTTGCAGCAATTTTCTGCTGAAGAGTCCACAGTTTCCAAGCCAGAAGGCAGTGTGTCAAATGTGGAGACCAGGAGCGTGCTCATCGGTTGCGCACAGTGAATTGCTGGCCACAGGGAGAGACTGTCAACGCTTTCTCACGTAGCATCCTGAGGCGTCTGAGGAAGAACATTCAGCAGAAACAACTACAACTGCATTCCAACCTGCCATTGCGTGCCTGCACAAAGCACGTTGAAAGTGACATTTTTTTTTGTTTTTTTTTTGTTTTTAAACGGACATTAGCACATACAGTAACTTAAATTTTCTTTTTTGGACTTTGTCCACTAGCGGTAAATTAAAAATAAGTTGGACTAAAGCAGGTGCGGGGTACTGCCCCTTTTTAACCTGGGAGTTTCATGGCCAAAGCCTGGCCCATTTCTTTTTCCCATAGTGGAGGAATTTAAATGTTTTTTTTAACAATTTCTATTATAATAGTTTACAGTTCATTTGTGCTGCACAACATAGGCAATTTGTCTTAATAGGCTAAAATTAGGCTACCTACCATTATGTGGATATATTCTGAATGTCTTGATTTAGAATCAATCATGTCTGTTCTCGCTGTGTTATATTTTACACTAGAATAAATGACTTAAATAACTAAATGACTTAATTCTGTAAAGACTGTCCCCTTACTTATGGCCTCTTTTTATCGGGATCAGAAGCATTGTGCGAGTATGTCAGCAGCTCTGATGCTACAAAAACATGCCATTAAAAGTTGTTATGCAATATTACACAGATCATACTGGGACCTTAAAACAATGTTTTCCTCTTAATATTGCTGATTCGTTGGTTACCTGTTGAACTTATTAGCCTAAACTAGGCTAATAACCTAATAACCTTGCAACTGGGGTCTGTCCTCTGGTAAACAGGCTAGTTAACTTAGCACATTTGGCAACATCTTACTCCAACACCCTTGTTTGTTTCAGCTTCCCCTGACCACTTTTTACTCTCTTTAATCACTGACTGATGCTTAATTCAATAGGCCCAAGCAACTCAAATATTTGGGAGGAGAGAAATCTCTCAGATGGTAGAACTCATCTGATCAACTGCGATACAGGGGTTGCACTGCTAGAAGAATTGAAATTGTGTAGAAAATAAAGTAATTGTCAAAATAATTTTTCCCCACCCAACTGGCCCAAAAGAGAGGAGAACGTGAACCGGCCCATCAAAAATCTGACTGACTGTCCCGATTACGCTCATGTCCCTGGATCAAAGTGTGATACACTAGAAAAGATTGTAAAATAACAGCCATGGTGACAACGGTGTAGGGGGGGGAGAGATCTTAAAAAAACAAAAATGGATGGAAAATCAGGTTAGGTTGTTGATTTTTAGAGGCTGATTCCCTGAACCTTTTGATCACACCTCCTCCTTTTTGATAATTCCACATAAGCCACAGGTTATTGGAAGTTTCCGGATTACTGGACTGTGGACTTTTAAGTCTCTACAGTGGTGGAAGAAGATAAAGGAATTGGGACCAGAAGGAGCACATTGTGCTTATTGCAACAAATTAGGAATCCCTGATTAAGGCTTTGAAATTTGTTGGATGGACAGAAGGCTGATTAAGTTGAGTTAATTTTCATGACTAGGTTAATTCCATGGCATAATTTGGACCTTCATTTGACAAATGAGTAAGAGCAAACTTGACTTTGTGCAGGGAGGTGTGTATTTGTGTCCATGCTGTGTGTGTTAACCTAAGCTGATACAGGCAGGTGTGCACACACACACACACACACACACACACACACACACACACACACACACACACACCCACACGCACACTCTTATTACATTTCACCTGTTTGACTTTTAATTTCCACATATTTCTTAAAGACCTTTGCAGGCAAAAACACAGAGTGATGATTCAGTTGAGGACAGGCAGGGAGGAAAGTAGAGCGTGATGGCAAAATGCAAAGAGAGGGAGAGAAAAAGATGAAGAAACCTCTAACACTCTTTTGCTGTCCCCCGCCTTCAGCCTCTCAGCAGGCTTTTACCTCCTGTGGTTTTGCTGCTCCACAGAGACATGAGCTGACATCAAAAGTGATGCTAAAAAGTACATGTGCACGCAAACACACAGGCACACACACCTAATATTCACCTCCTGTGCTCCACTACCCTCCGTAGACATAAGCTGATTACCCTGCAAATTGAAAGCTCATATAGCAGAAGGTGATTCATATGCATTTGTAGATGCACACATGTATAATGTAGCTCAAACACTGAGACACACACTCACAAAAACGGGAAAATATTCCACACACAGACTCAGACTGTATTAAACCAAAAAATTCTCAGATACATATCTCTTACACACACACACACACACACACACACACACACGTCATGTCATTTAGGCTGAAGATGAAAGTCACTAAATTAAAAGGCTCTGCGTGAGTCTACCCTCTTCCAGAAATATCGGTCTCTCCCCCTTTCAGTCTGCATCTCCCTCTTTTCTCATTCTCTTTCTTTCCTGTTTATTGCAGTCACCGACTCTACGATGCTGATGTGAAATCTGGGTCCCTAATAGGATAACGGTGTTATAGTTATTCTTAAGGATCTACCAAGCAATTTCACAGGTTAGTGGCCTCAAATGCCAGGAGAGGGAAACGATTTCAGAGAACTTCGCAGTGCCAGAATTATGGCAGGTTATAGCTTTCAGCGTTGTGATTTCTTTCAGTCTCTTTTAACCAGCTTTTAGTCTACATTTGATCAAACTCTTTTCTATAATCATCATTATTACTGATGCTTTTAATCCTGTTTTTATTCTTTGTCATTTCCATATTTATCTTTTCAATCTATTTTTTATTTCATTCTTTGGTTTGTGCGTCTTGTGTCCTGTGACCATTCATCAGTGAAGCACTTTGAACTGTGCTAACCCGTATGACAGGTGCAATAAAAATAGAATTTTATTGATTCATTTGTTCTGGGAGGCATGTGTGCTCTACAGTATAATACAGGCATTTCTCATATATGTATATATAAGATAAATGCAAGGTGCATTCTGCCTGGGCTGAGAATACAGTTTATTACTGATGGCATTCATTCCCTCCAGCAGTGTAAATCTGTGTTTGTTCAAACACCAAAAACAAAAAAACTTTGTTTTAAATTGAGATTTATTATAGTAGAGTCTGTGTGAATTGTGGTATGGGTGATCTGTGTGAGAAGAAAAAATTGTCTTGGATGTTCATGCGATCAGTTCAGACATCTTTAAGGAAGCTTAAAATTGCTAAAGAAGTTTAAAGAGCCTTAAAATTCCACCTAACAGATTGTATGTCATTATTTTAATAATTTCCTGATATGTTTTTCTGGTTTCTAGCAACCGGTGGTTGCCAGGAGGTCAGTGACCAGTCTCTAGGTCTGCGAGTCTGCTGCTTTTAGCAGTCGATTTGACAGTGACTGCCAGCAATCTCCAGTAAGGACTCATCAACCAGTCATGGAATAAACATTTTTCCCTAGCAACCACAGGTTACCGGGTGGTGACCTACTGACCTGCTCCAGACCTGTATTTCTTGCATCTTTGGCACTTTCCTCCAGTGCCACCACTGTTTGGAATTTCTTTTGGGGTTTTTTTCATTCTTATAATGAGTACTGAGGATAAACAGTAGCATTATACAGGCAGATTTCTTGTTTGTTTTTTTTCTTGTGACCTAAAAAAATGGAGCTTTCCAATGCTTGTAATGTTAGTGAAAGCAAACCCTGTCCTTTTCTTTAATATTTCAAAACTAAAATCCAACCACATCTTTATCTTTTGTCTATCTTTTAAAAACACTGCTTTAAGACTGAAACAAGTTCTGTCCAGACTAGTGTTTTAGCACACTGTCAGGAATAATCTCTATCTCTATAAAGTGCATATCACAAGATCATTCACATGCACTGGGTATGCTGGTGCAAGAAAGCAGATGACTGGTTGACCAGATGTTGGTTTGCTTGATTGGGCATCATGGAAAATGTAGGTTAGGAGTCATAGCAAAGCAAATAGGGTGAGATTATCTACTGGCAGAGGAAGGCTAGGAATGGGAAACTGATCACCCCGAAGGAAGAGGAAAATCTGTAAAAGTACGTGAGCATAATTAGTGTATTTTAGCTATGAGACCCATTAAGGAAAAGTGAATGTGGGTGCCAGCATCTTCACTAGATCAGCACTGTTTCTAAAAGTCTCTATTTGGATGCTAGGCGTAAATGTATAAAAAGTTACACATTTTAAAACTAAAACAAATTAGTATGGCTGTACCCTAAGAGGACATAAATATAATGATGATACATCGCAATATGTAAAGAGAATGATGCCATTGTGGACCTACATTCATTTTCGTGGTCATTAAGGCTGTGTTCGGGCTCCTACGCCGCTCGTTCTTGTACTCTGTTCATTTACTTGATTAGAAAGATGACAGTGCAAGTCTAAAGAGATGGATGGGAGTTGGTGACTTTGCAATCCAATAAAATCTAGCTCCATGATTTAATGGATGTAGAGGGGGTAAAAAAGATGCAATCTTGCTCTTCATGTTTGCCTCTTCTCTTCTTTGTTATTCTCATCATCCTCCCCATTTTTTTTTTCTCAGCTCTGCTCAGCTCGTTACACCTATCTGTTTGAGTTATCAGTGGGACTGCTAATGACTGCCTGGCTGTCTGCTGTGATAATGGGCTAACAATATGAGATAATGAGCTAACAGTGAGCTGTTACACAACTAGGCCGTTGATGTCTATAACATACTTGGTTGAGTGAAGCGTGGTGTGTCGGCGTGTGTGCAACAGAAAAAGGAAAGAGGTAAGCAGGAGTTAAATTGGGATTAAGGGCTCAAGCTTAGCAAAGAGGCTCTCAGAGGAAAAAAAAAACATAGCCAAAATCACTTACTCATTTCTATTGTGGAAAAATGCATTCTTTAATTCTAAGAGGCTAAAATAAATAGCCTAGCCCCTTATCTTTATTCCTTTGCATGAAGTATCTGACACCCACCTCTCATCACCTACTCCTAGCACATTTCCAGAACATAATGATGTGAATGACGTGTGTGAACAAGCAGGGGAGACTGTGAAGTGCCAGTCAATCAGATGCCGTCAATGTGCTGAGGTGAGCTAAATCAGGAGCCAGTGGGCGAGTCTCTGCTTCTCACTGTAACTTAATGTGACGTTTTAATTAAAGAGTCCATATATAACGGTGAAGAGCTTCGCTTGATGAGGGACCCCGAAAGAGTCACAAATGAAATGCTGCGTATAATGAACGTGTATGTCTCTATGAACACCAGTAGAAAAATCATAGTTCTGTTTAAGCATTAACCGTGATTCCTTCATTAAAACCTGAAAGGATGTGATTAATATTAATATAGTCTTCAGTAGAAACAGATACTGCATAATCATTGTTAACCAAGCTTATGATTTTGCAGAGCATGCAACTCCTGGACATATCTCAGTCGTGGAACTTAAAAGCTATAACCATTAATCAAAACCATTTCTTTCTGTATGTTGATTTTTACTGTTTGTATATCAGCAATATTATTAGTAATAATAATAATAATAATGATAATAATAATAATAATAATAATATTTATTTATTGATGTTCTGTTGATATTACAAGCAGTTACTTCTTGCTTTTGCACATTGTATGACAAAGACAAAACTGAACCATTACAGTCTTAATGCAAGTACGGTAACTGTGCATTAAATATGGCAAACTTTACTATATTGTGAATCACTTTTAATTTAATTTAACAAAAAAGCTACATCCACACAGGAAAAAAAAAAAAAAAAAAAAATCACAGCAATGTGGCGACTAGAGACCCTTTAAAAAAGAGAGAAAGAGAGAAAAAAACTGAATCAGCATTGAGTGACTAAAGAATAAGGATCCCGTGTCCTGGGCAGGATACTGTTGACTAACATATAACCTGGTTGTAAATAAATTAGAAGGTTACCTAGGTAACTAGATCACGGAATGCCCAATAACGACTAGCCATCAGCAACAAAGTTATTTGTGGCTTAAGGAGGTACTCACACCAGCCTATCTGTTCAGTGTGACAGCTTTGGACCCCTCAAGAGGGTTCGTTTGAGTACTGTGATCGCTGGGTGCTGTCTCCTGGTGTTAAGTGAACGGTTCCCTGACCACTACTGAACCCTAACCTACAACTGCCTGGGTAAAAATCTCTTTATCAAGACCATCCATCCATTTTATTCTACTTATCTAATTGAGGGGGCGACTGGAGCCCACCCCAGCTGTCATGGTACACCTTGCCAAGGTTACAGATTGTCACAGGTAGAAACAGCCAATTACAATTAACTTAATCCCCTGCATGCCTTTGCATATTCTCCCCTGCGTCCCCACTTCCTCCCATATTCCAAGGCTGCAGACTGGATTCAAATCTAGGACCTTGCCATGAAGTGACACCACTATTTCATCCATACACCACAGTACTGGCTATTGTTAATGACAAATATGTGAGATGGACCGATGCTTCATAAAATGAACCACAAAATGTGAGTATGAGAGAGGAGCTGAGCTGCGGGGACAAACTGATCCTGCTGATTACTAAGTGCAGTGCGAGCACAGGCCAGCAGGACAGTGGTGAGGGGGTATAGCCGTGCCTGGTGTGAGTACATGCTAATTTAAGCTTTCTCCTGAGGTAGCTGTACAATGAACCATATAATTTTGAGTCACTGAGGTAAGCCAAAGGAACATTTTATAAAATATTATGCAATATTATCAGTTTTATTTTGTAATTACACTGTTTTGTTTCAACTCATTGTTTGAAGTCCCTTAAACTCCAAAGCTGTATGTTTTATTTAATGATCAGATTTTTTAAAATTATTTATATTTTCCCTTCAGATATCTTCACCTTTACTTTCTTCTTGCTTTGTTGAAATGGAATATGTAAGAAGAACCACTTTGCCAAAAACACGATGTTCTTCTTTGCGGTTATTTTGACTTCTTGTGAGCAATGTGTATATTTATCCTCTTTATTTTTAGTCATCTGTGTGGTTAGCATTTTTTTGTTTGCTCTGCTCAGATTAACGTAACATCAATAAAGAATTCGCCCATACACAGTGACATTCTCACTGCATGATGAAATAATTCAAATTAATGTTTGCTGCAACATCTAAATTTCAGATATATAAATATTATTCTTTCTTTAATCTAACTGCTTTTGGCAAATAAACATTTTAGATGGCTGTCACATTACATCTAACCCATTAGTTGATAGTCACACATTCTGTTATTCACTCATAAAATCTAATGAAGCAGAGGTGCAACAAATAATGTGATAAAAAAACAAAACAATTTTCTAAACCAAGCAGAAGGGATATTTCTGTGCAAGCATTACAGCTTCAACCGAAAGCACCCAATAGAGGCCAGTTTATGCAGAATTTCAATACTTTGTTATGGTAAATTACTGAAAATCTACACCTTAACAAAATCTATGTGTTCCTGTGCACTGTTCTACAAGTCTGACTGCTGTGAATACAAAGGTGTTTTACTGGACTGAAGTCGAGGCTGTCTTATTTCTGAGTAGCGTGAGCTGATGTTTGATTGGCAGAGGTGCAAAGAAGAGGCAAAGACAGCTAAAGCCCACCAGGAGAGAGACATGTACATACACCTGTGAGTATGTGCATATACTGTATTTTGTCCATGCTTGTGTGTTGGCTTTCTGTGTTTCAAATTTCATGTGTGTATTTCATATCCTGCACACACACTGGCCCACACAAGAGATTATGGCAGCTCAATGTTGAATGAACGCTGATAGTGTGGGTAAATCACAGACCGACCATATGTTTCACTGCTTCCTCCTACATGGTCTAATAGTATTCTCTGGTTCCTCGCATGGTCACGGATGACCAGACCAACTTTATTCAAAGGCAGCCTGAAGAAATACTCTCCTCTTTGCTTTCTTTACCAGTTCTAGGGTTATTGTTTATTTACTGGGTGGTTTGCAAGAACCCTAGCAAGACTCTGATGGGAGGTGTTATGAATTGTATTGCATTGATTTGGGACCCACAATGCAGACTTCAAGATGAACTTAAAGTGAACAAAAAGCAAAGCTTTACTGAGGCTGAAGAATTCCAAAAACCTACCAACAGAACACACACATCCAAACAATACAACATAACAAAGAACAAAGGCAAAGTTAGGCTCCAAATGGATTCACAAATATGGGACACACCACGGTAACGATACACAGCTGAAACTAATCCAAAAAAAGCAAAACAGAAACAACACACAAGACACAGTTACCAAAATAAAAGAGGATGTAATAAGACAAAGAAACACCTAATATAGAAAGGGAGACTTGACAATAAGACACAGGGACCATGGGGGAAACAAATAAAACAAGAAACTGAATACAAACTGTGAACATAACCCACATAACTAAAACTAAAGCCTGAAAACAACAAAACTCAAACTGCACAACAATAGCAAAATAAGAGTCTAACTGAAAATGTTAAATAACAGACATTGAAAGTCCAAACTCAACACTGAGTCAAAGACACAGGACCATGACAGCAGGTCAATGGTTACTGTTATCCTCAAAGCATTTGAAGTATTTCTGTTGACTGAAACCAACATAGCTCATCACGTCTCCCATCCATAGCCATGCAAGTAAGGTCCCACTGCAGCTAGTAATTCAGTGAAAGTCACTCATAGGGTTTTTGACTTAAGATTTGCTCTTATTTACAACATTTTAAAAAAATCAAAAGGCTACATTGGTCACGTTCATTATGTTTGAAAACATTATCAGAAACCACTTCAATACCTTTCGGACTCAACACAAAAAAAGCATCACAATTTAAACTACAGATTCTTTTCTGTAGGGCATTATCCACTGTTGTTGGCTGGCAACTTCAAACAATTTTCTGTTTCCTGTTTACCTAAATACACTACTTTATAAAACCTCATAATTCATGACAACACAGGGAACGACTGAATTTAGCAACAGTTAAAGGGGGACTTATTGAGCTTATTTCTAGAGTAGTCAGAGCGCAAAGGTTTGGTATGCCTCAAGCGATGACCATGATGAGGTAAACACATAACTTAGGAAATCAAGTGTTCAGAGTAGTTTGAAGCATACACTTTTGGCTACTAACATTTCCATTTCTAAATATACTTTGGTTTCCTTGTTATTTTGAAAAAAAGTACAGCCATTATACACTGACCAGCCACTTTATCACATAATTAACAAATCACACTGCAGCAACTCAATGTATTTAAACTTAACCTAACCTAATCAAATATTCAAACACTCACACTCAAATGTATGCAGCGGTGGAAACTCACTATCTTGGCCAAGAATACTTCAACATGCAGGTTGAAGGAGCCAGGGATAAAACCACCAACATTCCGTTAGGTAGATCGCCCACTCTACTTCCTGTCACACAGCCCAGATCATCTCACACCAGTTTCTTGAACATGACATTGAGTTTGAGATCTGGTGACCCTGGAGGCCTTTTGAATACAATCTATTAGAGCACCTCTTAGATGTGGTGGAACAGGAGATGTCCATCATGGATCATGTCAGTATGGACTAAAATCCTTAGGAATATTTCCAGCACCTTGTTTAATCTATAAGGTGAAGAATTTGGCCAATTCTGAAGGCAAAAGTGGTTCCAACTGAGTACAAATAAGGTGGTAAGTTTGGATTCCCTACAATTTGGTTCTGAAATTTCTGTGGTTTTAACTAATTAATTAATTTGCAATGACTCTTGATCACATTTAAATCCATTAAAACTAAGAAAAAATGAACTACAGTTAGCTATAAGACAGATTTTCAATGGAAAACTCATTTAATTAGAGTAGCACTACACGGTTAGACCATTTAATGTTCTCTTAGTGGGTTTAGTGACTGTATATACAATTTTTACATTAACTTGTGGTATCTTGGTGCAATACTGAGAAAACACTTTAATTTAAACATCTCATGACGAATCCTGAGGAATATGTGTGCATCTTCTGAGAGGACAGGCTTGTTTGATGTTGGTTCAAGGTCTCTAATTAGAATGTTTTACAAAATGAATGTGCCTTCAACTAAATTTAATCTAAAGTATAGAAGACTTCCAGATAGTGGAAGAGTTCTGTAATCTATCAAAAGATGCATAGATGGAAGAAAATGTTTTTTCCCTAATGTAGCCTAATACTAAACACTGGGTCGCCCGTCAATGTATGGATGTGTGCATTGTACCTCTGTATCGCTATAATAATAACGTGCTATCAAAATACTAGACCTCATATTTTGATGACCCTTACCTCCAGGACAAATGTCTCTTATTCCATTTATTCTGAGGAGTCAGGCTTCGTTTCCTGCGCCCCAATGTGCCCTCAGCTTCAGACACATCTGGGAGAGAACATCTGGGTGTTTTCATTAGGCCCAGGGTGGCTTGGTCTAAAAACAAATAGAGAGAGAAAGAGAGAGAAGGGAGAGAGAAAGAAGTTTGACTGCATCAGAGAGGTGCTGATTCAACTATATGGAAAATTCAGTGGCTATAGTCTGTGGTTTTCTTGATTGGATTGCATTACAGGATGTCATTAGTTATTCAGTGCATGCTGCCTCCATCCAGCAAATGTGACAGATTTCACACAGCTGCTTCAAACAAACACAGCCTCATACCCAACACTCCAGTCTCTTTTAGCCCTCCAAACTTCTGCATGGCTTTGATAGCCGTGGTCAGGGCCTCCTTGGTCTGAAGCTGGCCAGTCACGGGATCGGGTGGTGGGAGGTACCCAAACTTAGTCAGCCAGTCCTGGAAGGGAAACAGAATACATCCGAATACAGGGTACATCAGGTCAACAGAGTTCACTCCAGATACTTCAAGGATATTAAGTATCTTAAAGCTGCTATGAAGGTTGGAGGCTCTTTGGGTTTTCTGCTTTGGATATTGCACTTTGATATAGGCACACAATCCTACCTGGACAATTGTTTTGCATAAGTAATTTTTTGTTCCTCCATGAGCATGTATATGTCTTTGTAAACACTGATCAGTGAAAGTCTAATATTAGCAAAAAACTGATCCACTTTCTCATCCATTCACCATTGTGTTTTAAAAAATGTGTTGAAATATGATGGAGCCATTAAGATATACCTCTAATTATTTATTACACACTTGTTGCAGTCCTCTATACTTGCAGTAATGGAACTGAGTAAGACTATCATAACATGTTATGATAGTCTGTATCAGTGAGCTGCATATTGATTTTGATGTAGCTTAACAGTTTCATCAGCAACTATAGTCAAAATATAATATATACAAAGATGTAAAAAAGTCCAACCTCTTTCAGTTCTAAAATGTATGTATAAGGACATAATAAACAAAACATCTGGTCCATAACAGGTCTTAAAATTAGTCAAATAAACCTGAGATATACAATAATACAACATATTACACCGTGCCGTTATTTATTTGAGAAAATTATGCCAGTGTGTGAAATATTATGTACACCCTTATTGCTTCCATATGAATTAAGAGGTTAAGTAACAGTCAGGTGCTGCTGTAATCAAATGCACTTGATTAACTGATCATTAGGAAGTGTTTACAAAAGCAGTTTGCTGGTCTGGAGCAATCAGGTGTGTTTTAACACAATGCCAAGCAGGAAAAAACCTCAGCAACGATCCTAAAGAAGCAGTTGTCAGTGCCTATAAATCTGGGAAATGTTATGAGGGAATTTCCAAGCAATTTGGAGTCCATCATTTTAAAGTGAGAAAGATTATTCGAATGTTGAAAACAAAACAAAAAAGTAATGGACATCCCAGCATATTCACCCCAAGCAAATTCCCAACTATAAGACTTCTGGAATGGATGAGAGTCAGATGTTTAATCATGATGCACTGAACCACATTGGGTAAAAACCAAACATAATATATCAGCAGAAACACTCCATAGCCTATCAGATATATTGGTGGAGGGGTGATGATTTAGCCTGGGGGCCTTGAGCGTTTCTATGTACCAAAGCATTCAATAGTCAAAAGTGAAACTATCTGTTTGACAGCTAAAGCTTTGACCTAAATTGTGTCACACAACAGGACAACGATCCCAAGAACAGCAGTAAACCTCCAACAGAACGGCTGAAAAACAAAAGAATCAATATGTTTTAATGGCTCTTTCAAAGTCTAGACCTAAGCATGATTGAAATGCTGTGGTGGGACTTTTATAGAGCTTTGCATAAATAAAACCACAAACCACAATGACCTGATACAACATTGTAAAAAAACCCAACAAAAAACAAAAGACCAGAATTCCTCCAGAATGATATGAGAGACTAATAAAGTCAAACAGAAAACAATTACTTCAAGTTATTGCTGATAAAACGGTTTCTACAAGCAACTGACACTGGGGTGTACTTAATTATCCACACATTTTATGCATTTTGGCTTATTCTTGTTAAATAAATGATGACACAACCAGCGTAATTTGTCATGTGTTCTTGTTCGTCTGTGGACGACATGTTTAAATAATTGGAGAACCTGTACAGGACCTGATATATATTATTTTTATTATAGCTTGATAGTCTTAGAAATTGACTGTGGGTGTACTTTTTTAACTTGACCGTGTCTGGCTGTAAGGTCAGATTTTTGCTGTATATTGAATTAAGTTAGAGAATTATATGACTGTATAACCCATCAAGTAAAACTGAGTAGCACTACATCTCTGTTTATATTGGGGACCAGTGAAGTGGCTGCCAATCAACGCACTCCAGTCAATTGCTTTGAATAGATTTGAAACATCTAAGATGTGACAGATGAAAGCATCCGAGCTGCAACTTGAGTACTCCTCTATTCCCTTCTCTTTCACTTACTTTTCCACCAGAGCTCTTTTGTTGTCTTGGCACCTTAATTTTTTTTTTTTAATTATTATTTTCCTTTCTTTTGTCTTATCTCCACTAACGCCTCCTCCTCCATTCTTCTGTCCAGACAGACAATAAGAGATGGCAGGTTTTAAATAGGTTTTTGATCAGCACTCATCAGAGGTGAGTGACAGAGATCGATAGCGAGGTATCTTTTCTGTACCGACAACACAGGGAAAATCCCATTAACTGAATGACTTCGCTTTAGTGAAGCACTTTGCTCCCTGATTACTTTCCTCCTCATCCTTGGCTTTGCTTTCTGTCCAGAGGGCTTGGAAAAAGTTTACAGTGGAATTGAGCTGACCCTCAACAACAGCGCAGAAGATAAGAAACAATAACAATTTCCCGAAAGGATGTAATGTCATGGGTAAGTGGAAGAGGTCAAAGAATTTAAAATAGTTAAATTGACTGTGTGACTCAAGAGACAATATCAGTGGTGATTTTCTCCCATAAAAAAATCAACCCCATATGTTTTTAGTGCAATCAGCTTATGATTGCCCATAGTTACCTTTTATTTCCAGTGGCCTTGTGCGAGGCAGCATGAGTCATTTCCAGAATTGCCCCAGAATAAAATAAATGTATTTATGTTCAAGTGACAAAGGCCCCTAAGGGCCACGGTAATTATGATGGGGCAAAGAAAGTAGCAGAAGGCGAGGAGAGGTTTCTGGAACAATTTCACCTTCGTCTCATGTGCAGCGAGATGAGGATAAAATCTAAAGGGGTTAAAGCTCCAGGAAAACTTGTGATAAATAGAATACATTTATTACATGACCAATAAATTTTGGTTTGTGGCCTTTTTTTTTTTATTACCATGAAGGGCAAAGAAGGTACTCAGATGCAGTAGACAACAGATGAAAAGTCAGCATTTTGTGATTTAACCATGACAGTAACCTATTCTAACCTTAAAATAACTATTGAAGTTAAATTTAAATTAACAAATGTTTGGTTAACAGACAACACAACCTTTCCCTAAACCTAAGCCGACTGGTTTGTGCCTAAAACCAGCTATATTTATAAACACACTCTTTTAACTGCCAAATTATCTGTAGCACATCTGTTGTCATCACATGAGTCCTATCAGGGGGTGTGAACAAGCAGTTCTTACCTCCAGTTGAAAAATATATCCAAAACAAAACCTGCCAAAAGCTACAGATTCTTTAATTTGTTAAGGCTCACATCAAAAGAAACAAAAGAACCACCCATGCTACAATGTGCCTAACTTTAGTTTTTAATGACAGCTGTATTCCAAGTAAAAGACACAAAGAGTTCAGTTGTTCATTTGCAGTTTTCTTGTGTAATTCTTCCATCAAGCCTGTTTTATGTTGATAATATCCTCCCATGTGGTACCAAATAAATGATTTGCTAAAATTGCAATGTAGTTAGTCCTCGCCTTAGCCGATAGTGCTTAAGGCAATCTTCCAGATGTCTCAATAAGGCAAAATACTTTTAAAAAGAATAAATAGTAATTAGTAAATAATAAATAAATATGTTACAATGTACAGGTTTTAAAGGTTTTACAGGATTTAAAACTCTTGACAGGTTAATTCAACTTTTTTTCAGAAAGAAAATCCAGATAGTTGGTATTGACCTTTAGTGCAAGTGACAAAAATGTTTTACACTTTTGTTATATACTGGACACCAAGAAGTTGAATAATAAGCGTGTTTAAACCGACAAAAAAAAGGGTAAAACTCAAATTCAGCAGTATCTATAGTACTCCACAGCTCCAAAGAACATGTTGTAGCTAGACACAACAGGAATAAATTCATATAAATTGTGGCAAGTGGTGGGACATCTCTTTGCAAACAATGCAAAACTACATACCAGCAAAAAGCTATTCATAGCATATACTTTAGGGATACTTTTTTTTTTCTTTTGATTGGCCAAATGCTTCAAGCATATTTTGCACCCAAATGTGCTACTGTAAATGACTGTGAGTGTGCAGAACATAACACTTTCTCTTCTCACTGTGAATAAACTAATATACATCTTCTAAAGAGGTGTGTACTGTAAATACACTCTTGAAGGTTGTACCTAACCTGTCCAAGTTATAATATATTAAAAAACAAACAAAAAAGACACACACAAAATGAAACTGTCTAAGGACTGGATAACAACTTTGCATACAGAAAAAGAAAATATTCCACTCTGTCAGTCAAAGCTTAAAGATACAATTGCAGCTGTAAAAACAAAGAAGGAAGACAGAGAACAGCTTAAATAATTTAAAACACATTTCAAATTTAATATGCTGAAAAAACAATCATGCTACTTCAGCCTTAAAATGAAGAATCAAGTGTGGGAGAATAAGGGAGAACCTGCCATGCTCTCCAAATCTCTGATTAACTCTAAAAGGACAGATGACCCTTTTCTTTAATATCTAATGAAGCTTATACACAAGTTCAATAAGGAAGATCTGTAATCACTCATCCGCCTGCTTTCCTGGGTGTTCAGCTGCTAGTCTATTCTTTACATTGCTTCCATTTTCCCACGCTGTCAAACTCAGCGATGACACCAATGCAATAGTCCAATTATTTTCTTGCCTGCCTTCTCCATTACATTCTGTGGACTTTAAATCTCAATGCTCTTCTGCAATTCTGCCTTTCTGCCTCTCATTTGTTCCACCCACATACTGCCCATTTCCACCTCATCCTGGTCACTGAGAGCTCCACCCAAGCCTCCATCATCTTCACCACCACCAGCGTCTAGACTCCAAGCAGTCCTGCCCTGATTCATAAGACAGCTGGGATTCTGTTCAGCTGTGGTTGGTCATTGGAGTCTAATTGCCAGTTTAAGAGAACTTGGTATCCCAAATAAATCATCTGCAATTCTTCCATATGATCTCTCCTATTAAAATTAAGTTGAACATATTTGATCATAACGTATTGCACCTTATTTATGATGCAAACAAGGTGATTACAAATGAAAACAGGAGGCGTGATCTTGTTTTGCATCTTTTTGACGAACAACACAGAAGAGCACTTACACTGGTGGAAACTGCCACATTACAAAGTAAAAACAGCAACAATAGTGCTACCCACGCTATGTCACTGCCCAGGCAATCTTGGTACTGTAGTCCTTGTAGCAACCCATCTTAGCTACACCCTCAATTCTGAAGACTGGCAACACTATTAGTTTTAAGCCTAATTTAGCATTAGATTTGACAATTGCAATTATGACAATTATTGATCTTGCAAACAATCGTAACATCACCTCACCCTCAACTTCTTATCATTACTTAAAAAGTAATGATAAAGGTTATAGTACCGTAATATACCGGTGTTGAACATAGACCTGCAGTCTTGGGTGGTCTCATTTCTCCAGCTAATGCAGTATGCTTTGAGTTCTTGCATTTGTGAGTTCTTCCTCCGAGAAACTTTCATTTCATTTTTCATCATTTCTATTTCAGGTGTCTCCTGGTTCTGACAATTCCTCTTCTTGTTCCACGGCACTGTCCAAGTCTATGGTTTCCTCAGGGATATCCCTGTACTTCGTTGTTCTGTCAGATCTCAACTATTTTATTCTACAACACGCTCCCGCTTGTGTAATGATGTTACAGGATCTTGGTTCCTCTCGGACTCTCACAAATATCAATGGCTGCCATATGTTGACTGTTCCCATGCATACTTTAATGCATACCTACCTCTCTGAAGAGCAAGCACCAAAGCTGTTTTGTTGAAGCACCATTTCTGCTGTGCCTGTCTGCTCATCTGTGAATTTGAAGGGACCACTGGTGTGAGCGTAGCTCTGGACCACAGAACTCTGCTCATAAGGAGCTTTGCAGATGAAAGTGTATTCCAAAGAGTAGCCTGGTGGACTGGTACCTTCCCTATAGTGTGCTGAATGCACACATGTCGACATGTTTCTTCTACCTATACTTGTGAGTATCCCTCTTTCTTACTGAGGATTGTGATGTATGCAAACGTGCTGGCTCTGCATGACTTTGTTCATGTCTTTTGGGTCCAAGCACAGCTGATGTGGACCTTTTTGCACACATGTCCAGGCTGGTAACCCATTGCTGACTTTGTGACGTTGTGTATCAGACTCCTCTTTTTTAGGTGCTGAATGTCTCTTTCCGCCTATCCATGAGTGAAAATGGTATTTTCTGGTGGCAGCACACAACTGCTGGGATGCTTATGTTTGCACAGGTCTGATTCACACCAGGAAACTCACCTAGGCCCTCAAACACAACCTGCAATAGTCCGTGATAGCACATTAGCGTCAGCACCAGTGTCCATCTTAATGTTGACAGTCTGTTCTCGTATGGGCAGATTTGTGAACCAGCCAGTTTGAGGCCAATTTGATGATTTTTTCCTACAAACAATGACTCTGTGCTTGGACTGATGGCTTTGCCTTGCTGGCACTTTCGTCTATGGCAGGGTTAGTGCTTGTACAGTGATTGTGCCACCTGACGTGACTTTCCTGTGTTGTTGTGACCTCCTTCTGCACAATCTGCAGATTACCTTTGTCAGGTTGAAACAAAGGTGGTGCCCAGTAGCGGGTAATATAGTCTCTTGTTTATCACACTAAACACAGGTTTGTCCCTCATCGTTAGAACTTCAGTTTCTTTAAATTGAGTTTTGTGCTCTCTGTCACATTTCAGTAGCAAATTTGTCTATTCATGCCCCTTCCTCAAATTGATGAGGCTAGAATTTATGTCTTTTAAATACAGTGTTCCTCCTTGAAATACAAAAAGCTTCAATAGCTTTCAAAATACTGACAAAGCATCTGGATCTACGTACATGATAAATGACCAGTGTGTTGTATATCCCACCTTCTTGCCAGCGCATTGAAGGACAGCTCTTTTCGAGATTCAAACCTGCCACTGAGCCCAATTCTTCCCCAGATTCCCAGTCAAATCTTACTGCAAATCCCAAACAAAATCCAGAACAACTGCAAGATCTCTGTGCTATCATTCACTCACTGGCTCAGAATATTGTGTAGTTCCTCATTCACCATGCTAAAGCAAGGAGGCAGAATATAGTTTTAGTTCTACTTTATGAACAACACAGAATGGTAGTGACACTTTCGTGGCCCCCTACACACGCTTAACAACAACAACAACAGCAACAACAATGGAAATCATCAAAAGCCAGGCATTCTGGGTATTGTATCCATTTTTTTTAAACTACAGAACATAGACAGATAAACAATACACATGCAAATATACACTTACGCAAGCATTGTGTCTAACACCGTTGTAGCAGTGTGCTGCATCACAAGTAAGAGACCGTTATTAAAATCTTTGATGCTATGGCTGTAACTCGTTTGCCTCATGTTTGCAGCAATGTTTTGATAGCTGTGTAGTGTTCTGCATAAAATAGGAGTGTGTGCTCCTACTTTTCTTAAAAAGGAACTGTAAACCGTATCTGAAGAATATTCCGTGTGTCATAAAGTTCAACAAACTGCTTCAAGGGGCAAAATCTTTTAGAAAACTTCTATTTCTTTCACTGTCATTATAGTATTCTTGAGTCTGTGGAAGCAAAACAGTGGAGGCAAATAAAAGTTGTCAAGGAAAAGGCTTCAAAGTCATCTTGAGAAGAATTTAATCTCTCTGGCAAAGATTTGTTAACTTTATTAACCATTTAACCTTGAGTCACACTTATTTGAATCACCTGCCTTATTGTATGCACACCATGTCTGTAGGATAAAGGCTTTAAAGTGACAATTGGTTGAGATGAAACAAACAAAAAAAAAGGTTTTGCAAATCTGTGTCTGCCTTTTAATCACTTTATACTTCAAATGTGTTTGTAAGTCAGGTTTGTGAGAAAAAAAAACATCCTGAAAGTGAAGGCAAGCTCAGCCTTTGCTCAGATCTGCCTATGATCAGCAAACTCAGACAATCAATCAAAATGAAAGTCAACTCTGCACAATAGAGCTGGGACAAAAATCACCAGGCATCCTGTTTTGATCTGAATTATGTAAAATTAAAGAAAGATTTGTAGCCGTAATGCAATAGTGTTAATTAAACACACTACCAAGATCAGTGAACACCACAATCAAGTAAACGTGATAATGACTAGACGGTCACAACAGCACAGCATGTTCCTATTTTAAATTCAAAGGTGATAAGATACAGTGTTCTTTTGCTATCCGACTGCCTCAGTCATTCTTCAGATGCAATATAAGACAAGAGAGACACACACTCCATTGCATACAAACAAGCTGCTTTTCAGTGACAAAGAAATATGATCATCAGTGTTGCTGTGTGATGAGTCGAGTGGGTCGCACGCAAGATAGTGACACCCTTAAATGATGGGGCGATTTCTTTTCTATGTGTAATCTGAGAGCACGTACCGAAAACAGTGACAGTACATTCCACACGCAAACACAAACAAACAAAACGTTATCCGCTTTCTTCATGTAGTAAAGCCACAGCACCGGCTCTGCAGTCCAGCAGCACTGGAGCTGGTATTCAGTCCCTTCAGCTGGACAAATGCTTGCTGACGTGGGGGCTTGACCCCATGTCCCAGCTCAGGCCCAGGAGGTCCATATCACTTAGGCTCTTTCCTTCTCAAATAACCTACTCAGTGTTATTATTCACTTTGCTTCTCCAGACCTTTCCAAAAATAAAGTATTATGTGCTAAGTGATTGTAGTAAGTGCTATTTTTTCCCCACACAAGATTAACATTGCTGTCCTGTATGTGAAATAATTCAAATACAACACTTATACACTCTGGCCACTTTACAAGCATAAGGTTTAATGCAAATATCTAATCAGCCAGTCATTGGGCAGCAACAGCAAATGAATTTAGGCATGTAAATATGTTCAAGAAGACCAGCTGAAGTTGAAAAGGAGCATCAGACTGAGGAAGAAAGATGATCTCAGAGAATCATCCAAAAAAGAGAAAATATTCTCTAGGTGAAAATGCCTTGTTGATGCCAGAGGTCAGAGGAGAATGGCCAGACTGCCTTGAGCTGAGAGGACGGCAACAGTAATTCAAACAACCACTTGTTAGCGGCGAGGTATGCACAACATATTAAATCCTCGGGCAAATAGGCTACAGCAGCAGAAGACAACTGGGGGCCACTCCTGTCAGCTAATAACAGGAAACTGAAGCAAGAGTCAGAGTATTGATTTCTGCAGGACATTTGGATGGTAGGCTCAGGATTTGACTCAGACGACAAAAAAGCATGGATCAATCCTGCCTTGTATCAACAGTTTGGGCTGTTGGTGGTGTAATTGTTTGGGGGATTCTTTTTTTTTTTGGCACTCTTTTCTTGGCTGTTTAGTACCAACTGGGCATTGTTGCTGACCACAGCCTACCTGAATATTGTTGCTGACCACAGTGTACCCATTTTCCGAGGGCTCCTTCCAGCAGGATAAAACACTATGTCAAAAAACTCAAATCATTTCAAACTGCTTTCTTGAACATGACAGTGAGTTCATTGTACTCAAATGGCCTCCTCACTCACCAGATCTGAATCCAACAGAGCATCTTTGGGATGGGAGAGCTACATCATTTATGTGCATCTGACAAATCTGCAACAAATGTGAGATGCTATCATATCAATGTGGAATTTCTCTTTATTTATTCAGAATAATATGCCATCAAAATTTGAAATGAAGTAACATGGAGCTAGAGTGGGGAGCACGTCCTGAACTGAATTCAAACAATACTATGCAGCTTACACAAAATCACGTATTTGCTGCTTAAAGTCCTTGTAAACAATTTCTTAATCAGCTCCTTACTGTGAGCTTTTGGGTCTTTAAACCCTAATTGTTGAGTCATTTCAGTTTAGTAGTTCTGTAAATTGTACAATCAAAATGTTAAAGGAGTCAGTCTTCAGGGTTAAACTTTATATAAAAAATTGCCATTTTGTGCATCCAGTACTGTGCAGAAAGATCTGAAAACATGCACCCAGTTTGTTTTCTCATTTCGCTGTATCAACATAAAGTATTATCAATCTAAGCAACACTTCATCACTGTCAGTACGACATACACTTATATCAGCCTCTATATACTTCATGGGAGATGGAGCTACACTGATGCACTTCACAGTGGTGCAATTAACCAGCCTTAGACTTGTCTAATGTACCACCTACTACAAGAGCTGTCAGTGCTCCCAGCTTGTAACTTGAATGAGTGATGTGACTCTGACTTCTTTAGTCTGTGCTTACTTCTTACGTTTTTCACATCATGGATACCTTGAGTCCAGCGGGTGGCTGGTGCAATCATAGAACGTTAAACAATAGAAGGCTCACAGATTCTACTGTTTTTACTGGGGTTGTTATTCTTCTCTATGATATCACTTGGCATTGTTTATAATTAGTAAGCAGGAAACTGTTTCACAAAATTTGTGGCATGAGATCATTTTCTCTTCTGTTGATTTTTTGAAATGTACTGCTAATTGAAGCAAACACAATACTTATGACCCAGCATGTGAGAGCCCACAGGCTCGTAATTTTAACTGTAATTTGCCAAACATTTTTTAAATGTGTCACTAATTATGATCAATGCAAGCAGCTTTTGAGAAAAGGCCTCTAGTCATTTTTTATTGGACTGGATTTTGGAGCTGCGTGGTGATATAAGAAATTTTATACATGCTAGATAAAGAAATGAGGGGTGGCTCAAAACTTTTGCACGGCATTCTATTACTAAAAGTCTTTAAACCATACTTAATTTATCCACGGTTTAAAAGTCAATGATCTTTGATTAACTTATGTTTCTATGTATATGTAAATATTTGCACTAACACATTGTACATTTTCATACATCTCATATCAACAAAATAACAAACAGAACTTTATTTAGCACTGTTGTTCCTAACTACACTTGCAAATTATGGAATTAAAAATTAAATGATAACTAAACAGAAATATTTGGATGGATGTGAAAAGACATTTTTGATAGAGACGCAGATCCAAACTCTCATTAAACTATCAGCACATGTGCTGGTAGTTTAAGACCCCTGATAGGGGTCAGAACTCTCTGCCTGGGAGGGATGTGAGGTGGGCAAATGAACTGAATCATTTCTTCAACAGATTTGATTCAGCCATGAGGCAGTCTCCAACATCGGCTGCAGACTCACCCACCCCCACTGCTGCTGTTCCACCTCTGACACCTCAGACACTTCACACCTCCTCTATTCACCCTGCTCACTCCTCCCCACCCCCAACAACAGCATCCAATACACACTCAACACAAGGCTCCAGCCTGTCTCTCTCAACCACCCAGGTTCGGAGGGAACTGAGGAGGATTAAAGCCAAGAAGGCAGCGGGTCCAGATGGCATCAGCTCGAGGGTCGTCAGGTCCTGCGCGGACCAACTGTGTGGTGTGATGGAGCACCTCTTCAACCTGAGCCTGAGGCTGGGAAGAGTCCCACAGCTCTGGAAAACTTCCTGTGTTGTTCCAGTGCCAAAGACTTCACGCCCCAAGGACCTCAACAGCTACAGGCCGGTGGCTCTGACATCCCACCTGATGAAGACCCTGGAGCGGCTGGTCCTGGCTCAGCTTCGGCGCCTTGTGAGCTCATCACTGGACCCACTTCAGTTTGCCTACCAGCCTGGCATTGGAGCGGATGATGCCATCATTCACCTCCTACATCGTTCCCTCGCTCACCTGGAGACCGCTGGGAGCACTGTGAGAATCACGTTCTTTGATTTCTCCAGTGCCTTCAACACTATTCTTCCCTCGGTTCTGAAGGACAAGCTGGAGAACTCTGGAGTGGACCATCACCTCACTACCTGGATTTTGGACTACCTCACCGACCGACCACAGTATGTGAGGACTCAGGGCTGTGTGTCGGACAGGGTCGTCTGCAGTACGGGGGCCCCACAGGGAACGGTTCTGGCTCCGTTCCTCTTCACCATCTACACTGCAGACTTCTCCCACAACTCCACCCAGTGCTTCCTGCAGAAGTTCTCTGATGACTCTGCAATAGTCGGCCTCATCACTGATGGGGACGACAAGGAGTACAGAGGACTGACTCAAGACTTTGTGGACTGGTGCCAGCTGAACTACCTCCAGATCAACGCCAGTAAAACCAAGGAGCTGGTGGTAGACTTCCGCAGGCACAAACATCCTCCACTGCAACCACTGAACATCCAAGGTATGGACATTGAGGCTGTGGACAGCTACAGGTACCTTGGTGTTCATCTGAACAACAAACTGGACTGGACTCATAACTCAGACGCCCTCTACAGGAAAGGGCAGAGCAGGCTGTACCTGCTGCGGAGACTCAGGTCGTTTGGAGTGGAGGGCCCACTCCTGAAGACCTTCTATGACTCTGTGGTGGCCTCAGCCATCTTTTATGGTGTGGTCTGCTGGGGGGGCAGCATCTCTGCTGGGGACAGGAAGAGACTGAACAGGCTGATCCGAAGGGCCAGCTCTGTTCTAGGATGCCCTCTGGACCCAGTGGAGGTGGTGAGTGACAGGAGAATGGTGGCTAAGCTGTCATCCCTGTTGGACAACATCTCCCACCCCATGCATGAGACTGTGACAGCACTGAGCAGCTCCTTCAGTGGGAGACTGCGGCACCCACGGTGTGGGACGGAGAGATTTCGCAGGTCTTTCCTCCCCACTGCTGTCAGACTCCACAATAAAGCATTTAACTGATCAATCACACACATCCACAAATGTGCAATAACACAATGTGCAATAATCTTTCTGGCAACCGTTGTATTTTTCACTCTGTTGTATATAACATTTGTATTCTATTTTTATCCTATTGTATATTTTACTCTATTTATTCTACTGTATATATTATTCTATTTTTATTCTATTCTGTACAGTTGTGTACTGTATTTATTCTTTTTTATTTTTTTTTTTTTATTCTAATTGTCCTTCATAACTTTTGCACTGTCCACTTCCTGCTGTGACAAAACAAATTTCCCACGTGTGGGACTAATAAAGGTTATCTTATCTTATCTTATCTTATCTTAGAAAACAAGATGAGATACAATGTATTAAAGGATTCTTGACATATTGAACACATGTTAATTTTGAACCTAAATTATCTTCCCATGACGTATGGCGGGAAACCGCAGAGTAAAAAATGCTTTGAGATTAAACAAACACATAAATCCACAAAACCAATGTTGCAATTATGGATCTAAAAAGTATTTAAGGTAGCTGATTACCTACCTGAGTAGAGAATCTCTCCAAGCTGATGCAGTTCATTAAACCAAGTATGCACATTCCTTACTTAAAGGCTCATGCATATACATTACACAGACATGCATTTAAGCCTCTTATTTGTAACTACATTAAAACATTAATTTAGGAGACACTTAACTTCTGCCATTACAGGATCTGACACACAGTCTGTGATACACAGAGAGAGAGAGAGAGAGTAGTGAGAGAATGTTGCATTGAGATCAAAATAGCCAACATCTGTTCTCGTCTCATTAAAGTTTATGTCACTGGCGTGGTATTGACAGGATATTACAGCATGATGTATTTTTAGTATTTATGTTTAGAGCTGGTTGGAGATGGGAGTCTGTACAGTCTGACACAGAAAATAACCTAGATGTAGCCTAATTAAAAGACGGAGAACGGAGAAAAACAAAGTGAGACAACTGCTCATTGTCTTCCTGAAACTGCGCTGCTTGTTCAAGCAAAGCAAAAGTTGGTGCTGCACTAAAAGTCAAGATTCATGCGCGTGAGACATAATTTGGGCACATAATTAAAGCACAGCCAAATTGCTGATCTGTCAGTTATTAGTGAAGTGTTTGAAACAGCAGGGGGTTGAGACAAAAAGGCTGTGTGGAAAGATAGGAGAGGACAAGTGAATGATTTTGACAGGAAAGCTATTTAGCTGGTTACATGTGATTTCACTGTCATGTGTTTTGCAGCAGAAAAAGAGATTCGTCTCACCCTCTCCTCCCAGATGGATAGACGAAGACTAAATTCTCAAAATAAGCTGGCTTAATTTAAAAAGGTACTTCTTTCCTCCTTCAGTTTGGACCTTTTTCATACAGAGCACTTTTCACCACCTCACAACTAAACATTTCTATTTCCATTTCCAAAATTCTGACTATGGTGGATAGCTGTTAAAATGTGATTTTGTGTTTGTGTGAACACAGAAAAATACTGATCATAGCTCATGCCTCATGCTGATTCTGTACACCCTGTTGGCGAGTCTCCTACCGGGCTGGCTGTTTAACCTGCTTTATGGCTCATGTGTGCTTCCCGTTCCTGCCCTTGTGAACGGTGCTGGTCGACAAATATGACGCTGGTGGAAGGCACGCTTTGTTGTTGTTTGATTAAGTTGTAACCTCACATGGGCGCCACTGTTGCCACAGCTGGGCTGGAGACATGAGTTTACAGTCTTGTTGGTTTTTACAGCCACTTTAATGAAGTATCAGCACAGAAGCTCAGAGACTGACAGAATGTACAGCAGGAGATGTTGCAAAAGTTTGAAAACAGCATTTTCTTGGAAAAACTCAGCTTATTTGCTTGCGGTTTTGACTTCTCGTATACTAGTGGAGATATGACGTTTTTTTGAGTGTGACTCCTATCGTAGTGCAACAAGTACTTACACCCTCAGTGCTTGTATAAAGGGTACAGTACTGGGGTGACTTCTCTGTTTGCATGCAAAGCAATCAATGTGGCAGCTATAAACGGGCCATTAACTGCCTCTCCAAGGCTCTCTGGAGCCCACCACTACCTCAGCTCCTTGTTTTCATGCTGTTTTTCATTTAATTGTTATCATACGTGCTACCATTTATGCCATCTATGATCTGTCCTGGGGGGTCTTGCTGCTGCTCTTATATATCTATCTATCTATCTATCTATCTATATACACCTGTGGAAGGCCAGAGCCATAGCACTGAATAGAAGTAAACAAGCTTTTCTGGTAAGGAGCTTTTCAACTCCTTACCAGATGTTGGCTGCAGTGTGCAGCATGTCTACTAAAAAAAAAAAAAAAAAAAAAGCAGAAGATGTCATTTTTCTGTGTGAAAAATCTTTTCATCAACATCCTGGAAACACAAGTGTTTCTGGACTATGATTGCTCTGTGACATCACATCCTGTTTTTTTGCTCCTGTCTCGTTAGGCTGTCAGCCAGCAGTCACACATAATGAGTTCTGTGACGATGGTATCATCGCAACAACCTCTCTCCAAGCAGAATCCGTTTTGCATCAGTGCATCTGATCTCCTCTGCCCCACAATACCTCCCTGTTTAGCCATGGTGAACAGCTGCTGAGTCCCTTCATCTTCAGCCTCACTGACAGGAAATGAGTCACTGGGAGACATTTAACCCTTCAACCTTGTGACGCTCAAAGGGTCACAAAGTAGCACAGTCTATTAATGTGTTTACATTGTTTCTTAATAGCGTGAGGATGAGGTCAGATCTGTGGCACACCTCTTGGACTTTTAAAGGTTAGAGAGAAAATTGTGGATTTACACTAAATGTAAAGTTTTTTGTTTTTTTTAGATACCACCGTGCAAGTCCATTAATTACTGCCAATTAAGGATGTTTAAGTAAGCATCTTCTTGGGTCCTACTACTGCAGCCGAATAAATAAGAAGACTTAGTGTTGTTTGTCAGAAAAGCACGGCAGAAAATGTTTCATACACAAGATGCAAGAGTCATAAGAAGCAGAAAAAGAACGTGTCTACTGATGTTTGAAGTTAGCGATGTGGATCTTCTTTAAGCTACAGTCACACTAGGGAAAAGAGTGATTGGAGACTGCTGCACGACCAAAATTATTGCAGCTGTGTGCAATTAATTTGCAATCTCTTCACCTTTTAAATGGCCATTTCAAAGACAGGACCAAGTCTCAGACTACTCGCAGTCAGTTGGTTTCGTCAGCTTTGTTTTATTGCCGTTTTATCGCCATCTTGACACAACAGAGTCAGTCTGTTATCAATTTCTGATTGAACTGGGACAACTTGGCACTCAAATGCAATCTGTTTACGATAATACTGCAATTAACTGTGAAAAATCTCAAATCTATTGCCGTCTGTTGCAAACCTGTTGCCATCTAGATCAGATGTGTAGTTTTGTATTGGAGCCAAGCGCGGACTCACCACCAGTTGTGACTGTTTCAGTCAGACTGGCCAGAACTTAACAGGGGGCTAATTTATAATTCCTACATTTCTACACAAACAGGCACCGGCGGTTCATTTCATTTATCACCAAGAGCAATGCAAATTTTCAGCTCAAAAATGAGGGTACATGTAAGTTAAGTGCAGGTTTTAAGCATTTGTTTCTCTTTGAAAACTGTGTGGCTGCTCAGAAAGATGAGAAGAGGCTGACAAAGAATCAATATGTTTATAATATAAGAGTGAACTCCTCTTTTAGAAAATATTGGGGACTGTGTGTGGTCCTGAGAACTGAGACTCATGTGGAGCGATTTATGCAAAAATGTTAATGTAATCTCTGTGTGTAACAGCTGACATGTATGATGTGTAGAAGAACACAAAACATGTGATGTCAGACCCCAAGCTGTTAAAATGCCTTGCTATGAGGGCGTCGCTGAAGAAATGTCACGTGTGTGGTTTTTTGGCTTAAATGGTGATGATGTTGCAGCTGCTGTGATGGGGCAACAGAGAGGAGCAACCACACTCCTGAGTGAAAAGATTAACCCTAACCTGACTGTCATTCACTGCATCATTCACAGATGCTGTGAAGAGCATCACAGAGCCGAGACATTTTCACACATTTATTAACTTATAAAGAACAAAAATCTGCTGCTGATCTCAGTGGAACAACGTGCCTCCTCGTCTGTATGGAGATTTACAGAAATTAAAAAAAAAAAAAAAAAGGTAATGCACTGCAGACAACAGCAGGAAAGCAGAAGAAAATCTGTTATCAAACCAGATTGTTTTCTTAGGAACTTACTGTAGTCTAATATTAATTCTTTCTGACAACATTCTGTGCTGTTGCATTAAGTAGCACAGCTGGTCAAATAGCACTGAGTGGATGGGGGATTTCAATCTGGCATGTTAACCGGTTTGTATTGTTGCGTTTGTGTCTGAAAAGCAAAGGTTGAAACTGGGAATATTGCACATACTAATTTAACTTACCCTAACTCCAACATATTAAAACATTCAGACATTAGTCGAACATATAACATGTAGTCCCATCTGTAGCTGCGTTTTGACTGTGTGCGTTTTGACACATATGAAGTAACAGAAAGAATAAAAAGAGAAAAAAATAGTGAAAGATCACTGTGTAGAAATGTGGCTAAAAGCCTGAAACTGGGTGCAACGTCCTCAACCTCTGAGTGACCACTTTTAATTGCAAGAAAATTACAGACAATCGTGTGTTAATTGCTGGTGATCATAACTTGTCTGCAATGCTTGACTCAGCTGCCAACTGGTTCTATTCTGAATTTATTTGTATATAAAAATAAGTCTACCTAGTGTCTATGTCATTTTGCAATTAAATCATCCTGCAGCAGCAAAGTAACTGTTTGTGGAGGACAAATTTCTTTTTTTCTGTTTTGAATCTACTGGACTGGACTAAATATAAGCAGCTAATGTAAATTTCTGTATGTAGAAGGTTTTTTTGCCAATTTGGGATTTTTGCCAATTTGTGGCAGTTAATCATGCTAATATACAAGATACCAGACTCCAGCACCCTCTTTTTGTCATTTCATTGCCATCCTATCCCACTGATCATTGATAGCAATTGATCGTAGACCTGCTTGTTGTCTTTAAAGTAACCATTTAAAGGCAACAAGATTGCAAGTTTGTTGCATGTGGTCAAAATTGCTTTTGGTCATGTAGTAGCCAAAAATGATCAAAATTACTGTACTCCTTGAAAGCAACTAGTTGCTACTGGCAACTTTTAAAGATGAGTGTTTTATTGCATCCCTTTCTTTGAATCTTGATAGGAATGTATCCTGAATTGTTTCATAGCATGATTTTCATTTGCAGTCTACTGTGTGATCAAAGAGTAATGGCTTGTTATAAAAGTTATAGCACCTACATTGAACCAAAATAATCACAAAATACGTACTGGTAGTGTCTTTATTTTCAAATGACCCCTTTCTCGATGCACATCCATAGCCCGACCGGGCATAATTTCACACTTCCAGTGGCATTCAGAGAGAGCAACCACGACCAGATAAATAATGAATCTCGACAGACATGGACATCAAATGTGGTAAATATGGCCATTATGTGCAGTGTAATACAAGGGTTACATATTGATATTTGATTGGTAGCAATTTCAAATAACTGGCAAAGAAATACATGTTTGTATTTCCAGGTATTTAATATAATTTTTGATTTCTCAGATTGTGCTCTCTTTCTTTAGTGCCACAAAACATTTTGTACAAGTTCCAAACCACATAGCAAAAGAAAATTCCTCATGCGTGTAATTATTATGAATATACAAACGTTTTGTTTGAGAAGAGAAATCTACAGTAGTTAAAATCAGGATCTGGGAGGTAAGTTCTGAGGAAAAAAAAAAAAAACCCAAAAGATCTATAATCAAGAAACAGCTTTGACTAGACAGAGATGCTAATCTTTCCAGTCTGTAAAAAAAATGTCACTTAAAAGCAACATGAGACTATAAATGTGTATCACACAGATGTAAATGTCTCACATCAAACAGTCTTCTGCTTCTAATGTTGCTCTCCAATGAGGACATTTCTTTCAACTGAATTTCATCAGAACATCCATGGGTTCTGCAGCAGGCGCTAAGATGGTATCATTATTCAAAGCAGTTGTAACAGCTTTAGCGTTTTATAGCAGGAGCTTATACTGAGAGATAGTTTACTTAAAGTATTACACTGGGATGATGTAGGATCCAAGGAATGAGAGCTTGCTTAAGTGTATTTGACTGAGAAGCTCCTGAAACCATTCCAAAGGCATATCCTGAGTGTAAACACAATTTACTGACGAAATTAAAGATTTAGTCTCATTTGTGCAAACAGATAAGATCAAAGAGGGAGAATATAGGGGGATAGAAAGAGAGGGAAATTGGGGATGACATGCAGCCTGAATGACACATTTAATTGAACAGAAAATTGAGGCTGGATTGCCAAGCAAGTGAAAGAGTGAGAATTAATCCAGGCCTGCAAATCATCCGTCTATTTTAATGCATTTTTTTTCCTCAGCTCACCTTTCCTCTCAGTGAGCACTTACCCCTCTCATTTTTTTTGCATGTTTCCATGAATATGTGTTCAAGGTTTATAGCTTGTTTAAAATCCTCGAAGTGGGGCAGCGTTTTTAAGGGCCCATGCTAAAACTATGCATCGACTGCAGTTTTCTCGGCCAATTACAATTTCAGATTTCTCCCTAAGTTTGACCTGCTGATAACGATTTCTGCAAATTCCAGTTTTCTTTCTAAGATATATAACTGACTGTACATATAAAAAAGTTAAATAATACATGAACAACCAACCAAACAAACCAAAAGGCAAAACAAAAAATAAGCTCAACAACCAAGCTAAGCTAGGTGAAGGTGATTTGTTGTAGGTGATCCACCCCACGGTTTACTTTGGCAAACTTTGTGTCTTCATTCACAACTAAGAGTTTCCTTGCTAAGATCATGTTAGTGTGTGGAAGTGAGTGTGCACATCACAGCTTGATTTAAACCTTATTTAAAACAAAATACGTCAGCCTTTGAGGTTTTTGCAGCTCCTATATATGCTCGCTAATTAAATGTTTCCCATAGGAAACTGTAGTTAAAGTCTTTCTTTATTTGAGTAGTTTATGAACACTGGGACAGATGTTCATAGACTACCAACAGCGGTTAGGCAGCTAGACAGTTTTGGCTGTCATAAAACACTTTAAACCTATTGTTAGAATTTCATTATTAGCTACTTTCTTTTGATTCTGTAAGAGTATGTGTGATGATTTTAGCTGTAATGAAAAGCATTCAATTTCTTGTTGCAGAAGTAAAAGGAGCGAGATATATGGCAGCATTAAATTAAAGTCCAGCTTAGACCACTCGCCTCTTTTAAAAAGCTGAGCATTATTCAGTGAAGATCACAAGAACCAAAAACAATGAGGCTTATATACTGAATGGACCTACATCCACGCCATGACTTTCTTTGTAGACCTCAAATTATGTGGCCCACTTGATATATTTAGCACTATTTATCCATATACTATGTAATTTCTCCAAGGGAGCCACAATGGATCTGGCACATAGCACCACCTCTGCTAAGAAGAGATGTGACAAAAGCTCTATAGGAAGTAGGCGTCAAAAAGATTACAGTATATATAAGCTCTTAAACCCATTCCTAAGTGGACGCTAAAGAACAAACATTAAAAACAGATTAGTAAGTACAAATACTTAGGAATAAATTGTCCTTTTTTATTTATTGCAATGGTAGCACTGGCCTCTTTTTAACAAGGTCCATCTTTGCTACAGAATATCTTTCCTGCAAGGAAAAAAGAGTAAAGAAGAATCCAGAGTCAGAGGGTTACAGCTCTGATCGTAGCGTGGACGCCGCTGCCAAATGTCAAACCTGAGCTTGAATTATTTGGACTCTTGACTAAATGGCTAAAGACAAGCCATTTATTTATTTTAAAAAAAGCAGGTTTCCTCTTAGAAACACAAATACCAAGTCCAAAATCAAAATTAACTGGCATATTTCTTGACATTAGCACAAGAAGGCACAAAAAATTTGAAGAATACTGTTCCACTGATGCACATAGGGCACTTTGTTTTCAGTTAAAATGGCTTATAATTGAACTGGATTGCAAAAATTGTATGCAGTGAACAGAAAAGACTGAAAATGGAGGCAAGGATGGCATTCAATGTAAGATTCCACAGCTACACACTATTTTGCAAGCAGATGGCACACCCGCTACCCTGCTGAAACACTCAATCACTTCACTTCAGGAAGTATTTTTGCTCTGGTGAATACACAATGTGCATATAATGGGATACAAGTCTGACTAGTTGAAAGAATGTGGTACATTCTGATGGATGAGCTTATTCTGACACCAAGTTTCCATTCAGTTGGAGGTGTGAATGTCATTTTCCCAGACACTTGGGAGGAAAATCTGTCCTAATTTGCATGTTTGTATGTGTGAGAGCATGACAACAAGGATTAAAATATGACTGTAAATGAATCATTTAATCCCTGGCTTAAGGACAGCTCGCTATACAAAAAGATGAGACTGAACTCATGTCTGTTCCTGGAGGAAGCAACAAGGAGGGTGCAGAGACAAGAGATGTCTAGAGAAAGAGGTATGGAGACAACAGTGGAGAATACACAAGAGGAAAGACACAGAAGGAGTCAACAGAGTCACAGAAAAAGTAATACAGAAAGTAAAAAAAGCACACAGAATAAATAAGAAAAGACTTAAACAAAATTGGACCCAAAATGTGATACATTTTCACCCTTCTGAATCTGTATTCATGAAGAAGAAAATGCAGGTGATTGGATGGACAAAAGACTAGTGTGATACGAACTGCAATATGCTGGGTTAGTTAGACAACGATCAAGCATATGTAAGCACAAATCTATGTGTAAATTATAAGCAGAATTAGATAAAACACAGCACAGTCTTGCACTGACGCCTGGTTCAAATCCACTGGCAGGCTCAGGCCTCTCTGTGGAGTTTGCATGTTCTCTCTGTGCTTGTGTGGTTTTCTCCAGCTACTCCAGCTTCCTCCCACGATCCAAAGACGTGTATGTTAAGCTAACCGGTGAGTCTAAATTGAATGCAAGCATGAATAGCTGTTCATCTATCTATGTTAGCAGTGCAATAGACTGGCAACCTGTCCAGGCTGTAGTCCACCTGTCACACTATGGCAACTGGGATATACACAGCATTCCATTTGAAGATGGAAGTTGGAAATGCCAATGTTTTTCAGGGCCACAAAAAGAACAACTGCAATGTGATGTATTGGTAATGATTGATGAATGGGTCGACTTTGCAAGTGAGCAAAACAAATCCTGTTTTCCTTGCTTTTCTGACTACTAATAATGGAACATGGTCAACTCAGGAGTCATGGAATGTAAAATGCATTAATGGATGGAGAAAACACAAAATCTGTGTTTACTATACAGAGTTTACTTGAGATGGGTGCTTAGGTACATGTCACGGCGGGGTGCGCCAATGTATTTTTTAAACAGACCCAAGAGCAGACACTGCAGGAGATGAAGCTGGTTGGCAAAACAAAAGCGAGTCTTTATTAGGGCTGATTGAAGGCAAACAACAAGAACGCTAAGGAGGAAAACAGAAAACGACAACTACACTGAGAGCAGACCAATGACTGTAGAAAACAGCAGACTATGAGCAACTACGAAACAGTGAAAACTATGACGACTATGGCGTGGAATAACAGACGACCTGACAATGAATGAATGGAAACACACAGACTAAATACACACTAGGGGTAATCGGGGGAGTGGAAACACATGAGGAAACAGCTGACACAAATGAACCTAAGGACATTACAGGGGAAGCGAATCTAAACACATGATAAAGACACAGACTCTTTCAAAATAAAACAGGAAACACTGAGATCATACAACAATCAAAGAATAAAACTAAGATACACAAAACACTGCAGGCCCAGTACTATGACAGTATATTAACTTGCATGTTTTGTGACTGTGATTTATTTACTAGTAAATAACGCCTTTATTTCCCCATATTTCCCATCATGGCATCTTATCTTCTGGCAGGCTTGCTGGCCAGGTTCCTGTGGTTGCAGTCCCTGATATCACTCAGTTCCTTATGCAAAAAGAAACTTGTAAGGCATCAGATGGACTCCAACTTCGACTGCAGCTATTTACAACTGACCATACTTTTGCTCTGGAGATCTACTTTTTGCTTGAGTGCCTCTCTAAAAAGAACCTGCAGCACATGGATATTAGTTCACGTGGCAAAATGCCAACCTCACCGAGGCAGCAGAGCAGAACAAAGACTACTGTCATCAACTGCAGTCCAAGACTGTGAAGTTTAGTGAGTCTACAGGGTCAGGGAAACTCTGATTATATTGCTTAATGCTTTATTTGATCAAGTTGGAGTCCATGTACTCACTGGAGAGAATGCTAATTATTGCTTCATAATTTACTGTCACAAAGTCACAATATATGGTGCTACTTAATTATTTATATAAGAAGGTATGGGGTCTACACCTCCATACATGTGCTTGCATGAATGCATATCCACCCCCATTACTGCAACAAACAGAAACAAATTCTGTGGGAAATGCTTTGGTTTCATATGATAAATTATAAAAGGGACACCTACACACTGTTTAAAATGACGCCCACAACAGCTTGCAGTTTTGTTTTTTTGAAGAATGCTTTTTGTCAGAGAGTGTGTAAACCTCCTTGCTGAGACAGCCACCGGCTTGTCACAAAATCTTGTTTACTATGAGAAAAATGTGCTTAATTTGTGCAACTTGTACCTCATTTCTGAGAGGCCAGAAGGATGCACCTGTTTAAACACAAGTCTCTGCATTCTTTTTTCCAAAATGAGCATATTTCAGTACAAAGGGTATTAATGGCAGGCCTAAAAATTACAGTACAAATTAACCTTCACTTTATGGCAGAAGACAGAGGGTATATACTGACTGCTGCCAAAGTTGATGAAAACTCCAGCAGAGTTAAAGAGACAAATCTACAACCGAGTACCCAAAACATTTTGTGTAATGTGTCTTTCTCCTCACTTCTGAAAACAAATCTATTACAATTTCACTGTTAGAAGTCCACTTCTCGTGTTTCTTTTCTAATATGCACATGCATCAATAACAGAAGGGTAGATAACCTTTGTGACTAAATGGGGTAGTGGGAGATGGTAAAACAGGATGCCAAGTAGAAAGAGGACTTAAAATGTCAGCAAGAGATTAAAGATAAACAAACTGATGGAGCCAATTAGAACAGCCCCCCTACAACTGGAGCCTAATTTAATAAGCATAAGTTTCAGTGTCTCCATTGAGGGTAAAAAGCCCCCAAACCTTCTTTGAAGTTCTTCTCTCTGTGGGTGCTAATGTGGCATGGCAATGAGTGAAAGCCCAACAGACACATGGACTGAATAAAGCTTGGCCAGTGTCCCTTGATAGTGGGGATAAAAGAAGGTCACACACAAATACATAACAGACCTGACAGAATTAGACTTTAGCTTGTTTGTTTCTATGGGTTAACCTATACACCAATTATCCACAACATTAGAAACCCACTGGAAAGTTGAGTGTACAGCATGAATCATGTTACAAAGAAATGTTCTGCTGGGAAATCTTGGATCCCGGCATTCCTCTTGATTTAACTTTGACATGCAATATCCACCTTAATATTGCTGCAGACTGAACACGAGGAAGCCAACATGGAAGTGCCAAAACTGCAGCCCACCGAGGCTGACTGTAAAAGTAAGCCCCAAATCAACAGTGTTAAAATGCATGTTTACAGCCTGGTACAAGACAAGATTTTGGATAGTTTCCCCCTTTTGATTTTTTTTAAACAACTCACTTGTTTTGATTTTGTTCGAGCTTAAAGATGGAAGGTGCGGCTGCTTTGATCGACGGGACAGCGTCTGTGATGCTGTAGCCTTTTGGAGTATTTTAAATGGAATCTCACTCAATAAACATGTCCTCTTATGGCCTTACTCCAGTTTATGCTCCAGATGCTAGGTGAAATTCAAGTATTTGATCTGTGTCACATGGCACTTTTTAGCAATTATCTGTCTCTATGCATTGCACACATCCAGTTGATGGATGTTTAGAGAAAAACACTTCCTCAACTGTGCAGCCGAGTGATGGAAACATGTTGAGTTAAAAATCTGAAAGCAGCCTTTGTTTTTGTTCCTTTTGCTTGCATCAACTTTGGGAAATCTCGAACTATAACAAAAAGGTCATACGGTGATATATAATTGCCTGTCATTCAAATAATCAGCAATCAGTGTCACATGTACATCACTGTTAATCTCTGTGACCTTTAGTGGTATGGAAAATTGTCAATCAAATCCACTTTACATAAACTAGGAACAGTATAATAGAGTGGCATTGCATCAATATGTTTGCTCCATGATCAGGTAGTCTGCAAATTCATCTATGTAATTCCATTTTAAAGTTCAATTGAATTCAGTTTTATTTAAATAGCACTAATTCAGAACAACAGTTGCCTCAAGGCACTTTGTACAGTAAAGACTCTACAGTATTAGAAAGACACCCCAACAGTTACCAAACCCCTATGAGCAAGCACTTGGTGAGACATAGGGTGGAACTAGGCTCAGGGAGGGGCGGCCATCCACCACGACTGATTGGGGATGAGGGGGAAGAGAAGGGAGACAAGACAAAAGGCAAACTATAGGAGAGAGACAGCCAAAGTTTAATAATCGCTAATGATTAAATGCAGTAGAGGAGTATAAACACACAGAGACGGAAAGGAGATGAGTGAAGTAAAATGCTCCTGGGAAGCCCACCAGCAGTCTACAGGCCTTTACATACCGAGTGTGTAATATTTGTGCAAATGTTTTGAGCATTAGAAATATTTTTCAGACTCAGCTATGCTTAATGGGCCATTCACACTGACCATGTAGTTATGCAGGACAAATTTGTGGCATTTATTCTTTTTTGGATCAAGTTTGATTTTTCTGATTTTCACATGCAAATAAACAGATCTGACCAATCAGACCAGTTTCAACTCCTCGATCAAACCATGAAATTCTCCCTGCTGGTGCTTTCACTGGAGAATTGTATGAACCCAGAATCTGTTTCTTCCTTTCCTTGTTTATAAATATTAGGATCAGCTCATCATCGCTTGTGTTTTCCACAGTGCATTTTTTTAGGGTGAATTATTCAAAAAATAATGCAACACATTCAGTATGTATATAAGTTTCACAAGTTTGTGTCTGAAAAATTCTGAGTTTCATGTCACTTTTCTGCAACTTGCTTGGTGCGTAATGGCCTTATGACTATTGTAGCATAAGAAAGGGATGGTTCACGGTCACTTGACTCAGCCCTACATTTAAGCTTTATCAAAACGGAACATTTTTAAGCCTAATCTTGAAAGTAGAGAGAGTGTCTGTCTCCTGAATCCAAACTGGTAGCTGGTTTCACAGGAGCCTGATAGCTGATGGCTCTGCCTCCCATCAAATCAAATCCAATCAGTTTTATTTATATAGCACTTTTAAAAACAACAGCTGTTGAACAAAGTACTCTACAATGGAATAAAATTCTATAAAATTTTAAAAAGAAAGTAAAATCAAAGATAAGAGAAAAAATAAGAATAAAATAATGACAGACTCATACAGAATTAAACGCCAAGGAGTAAAAATGGGTCTTTAGATGAGTTTTAAAAGTATCCAGTGTTGAAGAGGTCCTGATATGTAAAGGCGGTTTATTCCACAGTTTCGGAGCAGTCGCAGCAAAAGCCCGATCTCCTCTGTGTTTTAATCTAGACCTAGGGACAACTAGCAGCATTTGATCCACAGACCTCAAAGATCTCCCCGGAGTATACCAATTTAAAAGATCAGAAAGATAAATAGGAGCTAGTCCATGCAATGATTTAAAAACAAGTGTCAAAATCTTAAAATCAATTCGAAAACTAACTGGCAACCAGTGTAGCGAGGCAAGTATAGGAGATATGTGCTCTCGTTTGCGCGTGCCAGTCAGAAGCCTTGCCGCAGCGTTTTGAACCAGCTGTAGTTGGCCAATAGATGACGAGGTAACACCAGAGTAGAGGCTGTTGCAGAAGTCAAGGCGAGATGAAATAAATGCATGGATGGCTTTTTCAAAGTCGCTGAAACAGAGAAATGGCTTCACCTTTGCAAGTAGGCGGAGGTGAAAGAAGCTGGTCTTGATCACATTATTTATTTGCTTATCGAATGTTAAATTACTATCAAAAAAATCACACCTAAATTTCCCATTCGCCTTTTATAAACTCTAGGAACCACAAGTAAGTGCAGTCTGATAGTGAAGTGCTCTGTTAGGACAATAAGGTACTAAGACGTCTTTAAGATAGGATGGGGCCTTATTAAGTTCAGAGCTAAAGGAGTGACTATATATGTAAGGATGTATATATGGACTGCCCTTGTACACAATTCATAAAGCCATGAAAGAGCTGCTGCACGTTTCTATAGTGATCCTCACAGTGATGTCTGTCTAGCTTTAGCTGAGGAATGTTGGCAACTGTCATGTCTACATTAAGCATGCTCATTCAAAAATACACACAGAGCATGCACACACATGCAAGTGTGTCCATATCGCTGTGTTTGACTCTATTTTAAACTTGAGTCCGAAACAGCAAAGCTCTGTTCTTACCATAAACCCAAATGCAAAATTAAGCCCACTTCAGAATGCGATTCAAACAGTCAAATAAACTGCAATTTTCAGGATCACGAGTGCCTCTTAAAATTCTGCAGATTGTTACTTGCTCATTATATTCACTTGATAGGAGTTTGAGTATCAACAGTGGACTAGAGAAAGTAGGTCTAATTGCCAGTGATATTTGGATGGAGGCGCAGCTTATCTCTGCCACCCACTCAATCTCTCTTGGTCTTCTTCCTGCTCCTGTAATTCTCCTCATTTTATTTGGACATTCAGACGAATGGGATCATGAACCCATAGCGGTCTTGAAGTTGACTCCAAAGATGACAAACATTTGTCCTCATCCAGTCCCTCACCTTTTCTTTATTTCAACCATCTATTTCACTTGTTCAGAAATGACAACTGCTTTGTAACGACAAATAATGAGATCACTAGTGTGGCACTGACCAACACACACACACACACACACACACACACACACACACAGATCTATACACAACTTATAAAACAAAAACACACAAACAAGAAGAAAGTGGCATTCACATACAGACATAACCACATTTATTATAATTCTGCCAATTTCTGCAAGCAATTTCAGAGAAGCTTTGTTGTTCCTTTTGGGTTTTCTTGATCGTGCTATTAAAGCCGTCTATTGGCAGTTCAGTTGGCATGGCTATGGATTATTTTAGGTTTTAGCATGTGAGCCACCATAACACCAGAAACCACTGTAATTACAAGATCTAGTCGGCCCTTTGAATAGCAACGGCAACCAAAACCTTGATCCGGTCAAAGACAAGAGGGAAGGCGGGGCCCCTGAAGTTAAAATAGAACTGTCCACATGGAGTTGATTTGAGGTTTTCTATATGGGGAGCCCTGGAGAGTGCCTGCACAAGTAATGAAGTCAGTTCAAACCAATCGCGTGCAGCTCTGTTGTGGAAAACATCACTCACTTGCCCACAATATTAAATCCATCACTACTGTAAAACTAAACAAAAATAGATGGGAGAGAACTACTGTGTTGAGACTAAGATATCCACCCTTTTCTGCTGAAATAAAAAGCAGATAAACTGATAAGATCCAGCCTGGAGTGCTTGTGCCACCAACCAGTTCAATCATTTTACTGTTACATAAAGTCAGACGGCAGAAAAAGAGTGAATTTGTTTTGGTGCATATAAATCTGAAATGCACATGCAAACCCACTAAAAACACATCCCAGAGCACTAGAGGCTTGTTTTACTAGGATATTTTAGACTCGCCAGTATAGTTAGGTAGTCATAATTTAACTCAGAGAGTTACATAGAAATGAGCACTGGTTTTATGGACTCGCTTCCATTTTCTGCTGGAGTAAATAAAGATAAGTGTTTTGATGTGGTTGCATGACCAGCTGTGTCTTAATTTTCCCAAAATGTGTTGCAAATTATTCCAATGATATCTGATTACTTACATTTGAGCCATTGTCAGAGTCAATCTTTGTGAAACCAGCCAAAGGTCAGGAAAATTCAGAACTTCAATATTAGAAAGGGATTTAGCAGTTTGAACAAACAAGGCAACTATCACATTCATGGCTTAAATAATACAGACAAATTCATTTGCTGGCTGAAAACATCATGCAGAAGTGCTGCAGCTGCCACACTTAACTCCCACACCAGCATGCTACAGCACAGCCAACAGAGCACCAGGGCCCTTAAGATCCTTGCTGAATTGGGCTCTAAGGATATTATGAACTCTGACAGTTTCCTCAGAAACTTGCAAGTCCCAAGAGAACTTTTACACTTAGCAAAGCTGCAATGACAGATTGGAAAGGAGCAGATTGAAGGACTGGTTCATTTCCACAGTATCTCCCTCTTCCCGAGAAGCCGGGAATGTGTTATATATTACATGATGAACGCTCTCTCTCTCGCTCTCTGTTAATCATGACACAATGCTGCACAGAAATCTACCCCTTGACATCAGAGAAAAAAATGCCCTTGTCCTGGATATAATCCCCATGACGCAGTAGTACAGACATAAGGGTCACACGTCAAGATGGAAGTGGAACGGTAGTGCTAAAAGTATCCAAAAGTCGGGCATGATAGAAATTAAGTAGCATTTTACTTTTTCCTGCTTTTCTTTCAATATCTGCTGTCTTTTCCTTTCCTTTTTTGTTGGGTTTTTTTGATAATATATAGCTGATTAGTCATTTCGGTGTACAATGCTTCCATCACTCCTTCCCTTGACTGTTTCTGCATCCAGCTTTCTCTTTGAGCTCCCTCTCTCCCTGGGCCTCTACGTGTAATCAGAAGAACCATGATGTGCTGGTAGAAAGAAAGCATCCTATATCTGGGTTGGAAGAAGAAAATTGAAGGAAGGAGACTGAATGACTGAGGGGACAGAATATAATACTGGTGAACTGCGCACTCATGAGAGGCAAAGAAAGAGCTAATGAGGAGTGTTGGGGCCGGGCACGCCGGTTGCATGAGAATTCAGTATTATGAGGTCTAGCAGGGAAGAGGAAAAAAAAGGGAGCAGTGGTAAAGAGGGTGGCGTCTACCAGGGTTTCCTTTTTTTTTCTTCTCTACTCAGTGGACAGAAGACCAGATGGTACTCTCATTAAAGGAATTATGAAGCAAAATGAGAGTTAGACGCATACTGGTAAGGAGTGGTTATCCCATCAGGCATATACACACACTTATTTTGTTTTATTGCTTAAAGACATGAAAAAATAAATAAGTTAACATTTTCAGCATTAAAAGATTAAATGCAGGAAAGGCATTTTTTCCACACTTTTATAGCATTAAAGCGTAATTAAGGTGCTTTTATCAACAACTCTTACACTCACCACACTTCTAGCTTAAGACAGCTGCAATAGCAAGTACAATATTAGAGACAAACAGTTCCCAGAGGAAGTCAGACATTCTGTACTGGAGTAGAAAGCAGCCATCAGGATTAAAATGACATTATGAGTGGAAAACATAGTGCAGGGACCATTATAGCTGTTGTGTAGTAGTTCCCTCATATGCTGAAATTGCAAATTGGTGCTCTGCAGTGATGTACTGGGCTAGATAACAGCAAAGCTGAAAACTGCATGCCTCAAAGCTGTGCTTAAGTTTGTGGTGCAGTTAATTATGGTCACTGTGTACAGTGGTTACAAAGAGAGATGGATACATTCAGCGCTACATTCAGCACGACTAAAAGCCAAGTAATGGCTCTGAAGCGTAATGGGACTGTGGAGCAGTAGAGCTGGAGATCAGGACACGCTTCTGTGGGTAGATGGTTGTTTTTGTGGACCGAGTCCCAAATGTATAGCACTTATGAAAACCACTGGGCTGAGCAGGGGAGAAGCTACTCAGACCCTCAACAACTAATTATCCACCTGTTTTTCAACAGCTGAGGGCGATTTCATCAATGCAGGAGAAGTCGTATTTAAAAGTTAATCAACCAATCACAGGGGAGAATGGTGTTCATCTGCCTACCCATGACCATCCTAAAGCTGCTTTCACATACTGAGAAAAAAATCCTGGTATTGCAAACATGCTATATGCTGAAACTGTTGAGTCTATGGTGCTAACGTTACGATAGGGAATGACATGGTGTCAGAGCGTCGATAAAGCCCCAGCTTTCAAGCAAAACTTCTCCAGTGTGTTAATTTGTGTATTTATTCTGCTTTATCGAATTACAAATTGGAGACTTTGAGGTTCTGGAATGTTGATTAGAAAAATCAAGAAATGTGTGGATGTCACCTTGCGTTCTGAGAGACTGTGACAGGTATTTCTTCATTATTTTCTCTAGACTTTTAGACATAACAACTAACTGTTTCATTGCAGAAATTACTCGATTAATCAGTAATGAAAACAATGTGTCTAACCACTCCTGTCAGTGATGCTTAGACATTACCCCCACTACTATTTATAGGCTACAAATTATTTAAACATTATAGTTAAACCCATCTAAAGCCACTCGTAGTGAAGCAGCTAGCACAAACCTGAGGAGAGCCATTGTAAACACATGACTGATGAGGATAGTGCTTGAAGTAGCAAATATTAAACCCAACCAGTCTTTTCAACTCAAACCAGGATGGTTTAATTGATGAATATGTGGTAAGAAAAACTGCTTCAGTCAAGGACACATTGTTCTGTTTCTCCTGGCTACATAAGAGACCAAGTATTTGTTGAGTATCAAGATGGCTTTAAGGTATGGTGACCAAACATTTGCAATTAACACACTGTATTCTTCAAACCTGAGAAACTGAAGGTCAAAACATGTCTGCAGGTCTGAGAATGGAACACCATGGAAACAAAATGTTGTCTCCAAAACATCCACCAGGGAATATGTGGAACTGGTCCAGCTTGAGAACTAACCCTGAAATTTCTTTGATAACAGACTTAATGCTCAATCTTCTCCATCACCACCACCAACAACGACAAAAAAAAAAGACAAACAAGCAGCTGGCAGAGACGAATGCAGGGAGACCCAAGCTGAATGAACAGCAATACAACATGAATCCATCAAAGCTCGGAGGGATGAATCTCTATGGGGAGACTGACTATGGTTTTACATTAGGCAAAACAATGTGGAGATAACAAGAAATACTAAAACCTAATGAGACAGTTAAGTTGATCTGTAATATAGCCATTAATGTAAACACTTAATTAGAGTGTCTCAAGAGTTCCTAATTAACAGATACTTGTTTAATTTGCAAGTCCGCAGCTCATTAAACTCCAAATATAAAGTGGAAGTATTGTGAGCCCAAGCTGCTGATGAAAATATTATATAATAGCTTTAATTTGCTGAATACAGTTCACTGAGAGGATTGGAGTTATTTTTTTTGACTGTACGAAGGCTTATGCATAAAACAGAGTGTAAATAGTAAAATTCACATTACAATTATGGACTTGTTCCACACTTTAATTCCATTTATCACCACAGTAAACTAATGAAAACTATTAAACTAGCAGCTCACGCCAGTAATAGGTTTGCACCTTATCTTTTTTTTTTCCTCATGCTGATCAAACTCAGCATTAGGGAAAATATACTGAAGTACTCTTTTAGAGGCATTACTGAGGAAAGGAAATAATGTCCTATGGCTGAGGTTGTCGTCGCGCTGGAAGGGAGCCCCGCTTGCCATTCATCAGTGCAGGATATATACTATGTCAGCATGCTGTGGAGGAGGTCGATATGCCGCCAAGGCAAATACATTTACATTTATTTATTGAATACCATTACAGGGACTCTGATTCCTGCTTTGGCAACAGTCTCCTATTTTTCTCCATTACACCTAGTCTGCAACGCCAGGCTACCCTAGGGACACTGGACCGCTGCGAGGTGTTACAGTTCGGATCAAATGGAAAGGACGGCATTTCTACATGCAAAAGTAGGGTAAACTGCTCATTTCCGAGAGTTGGTATGCCCACGGGAGGTCTGAAAACTTTCCACTCCCCATGCATGTCTAAAAACGTTAATGTAGCAAACTTCCTATCCCCGTGTAAAAAGATGGAAAACTTACCACCCCCATGTCCAGCTGCTCGGTAGTCAGAGAAGGAGCCGCTCCAGCCAGAGGTAAAAACCACAATACCGGCATCACCACCAGCAGCAGCAGCAGCAGCATCTTAGGAGAGATATTCCTCATCCACTTGTGAAGAACCAAAGAAATCATGATGCCCTATGACAGGCTGATCCTGCAGGGCTCAAACATCGACCCCGGCAGCCGCATCCACTGGATAAATCACACGCCGACACTCTGTGAAATGTGCCCGAGTCAGTCTACCTCACTGTTGACCGTAAGCACATAAAACACATTAAACCCGTTTCTCTCTCTCTCTCTCTTCGGTAGGGACGTTAAGGAATTTCAAGTTTTTGTTTTCTGCGAAATAACACTTGTAATCACCGCCTAAGTGGTCACAACAAGAAGAAACAAACTGAATATTCTCAGTCTGTATAAGAAGTCCTTCACAGGTTATTTATTCCAGCAGCAAGACACCCGAGGTCCGCTCCGGATCGTGCACTCTCGAACACTGTGGAAAGAAAGCAGCTGTGTGCGGCTTTGTCCCGGGCAGGAGAGGAGATCGCACGTTGACAGGCACACTGAGAGAGTGGATGAGTATTTGGCTCAAAGGATTCTGGGGAAGGAGGGAGAGGGGGGAGGGAGAGAAGGGGAGTTCAGCGCCTTTCTCAGCCCACTTGTACTCTACTTAATGTATGACGCGCGTCGTGCGTAACGTGAAGGTCTCAGGGGCGGCTTGGGTTAAGACATAAAGCACAGTTTATCGATGTTGCTTTTTTATCCTTACACGAGAAATGTGTCAGTGATAAGTGTGTATATTTCTTGGGCTAAATCCTATTTTGAAGCAGTGGCGTGAATTTTAGTTTGTCTGTGTGTTACACAAACAGGAGATCGAAGAAAGATACAAAAGAGCGTCTTTTAACCATCCATCATGGTAACATTACAATACCAGTATGCTTGTTGTTCCCTGAAACGGAAATACAGCGATATATACTGGAAGGGTCAGACAGAATCTTTGAGACATCCGTATTTCGCAGTTGGTAAATCCTCTTAACTTCGTGATTGCTCGAATTTCCTCTGGTGCCAGTGGATTAAAAAAAAAAAAAAGTGAATAATTTATTATGGATTAACTGCAAGTGGATGTATCGATACACCCGCCAGGATCATTTGCCTTTATTGTCATTGTCACAAGAACAACGAGACAGCACAGGCTCTCCAACAACAATTAATAATAACTAATAAATGATTAAAAAAAATAGTACAATTAAAATAGTAAATACAAATTCATTTTATGTAATTTAAAGCCAGGAAGAGTTGTGTATGCGAGCCATTAAGAAGTCTGATTGCCTGTGGATGGAAACTGTTTGTCATTCCACAAGTCGTTGCTTTAATGGACCTGAACCTGTTGCCTGATGGGAGCAGCTGGAACAGGTGATGGGCAGAGTGAGAAGAGTCAGTGAGGATAGGTAGCTGCAAACAGTGGGTGGAGATGGTTGTAATATATGGAAGCTCTGCCCCAATGATCTTTCCAGCAGTTTTAATGATCCTCTGGATGGCTTCCTGTTCTGCCTTTTGTGCAGCTAAAGAGCCAGGCAGCAACACTCTCTATTGCACATAGGCAGAAACTGACCAACAGTCTCTGTGGTAGCTTTGCTTTCCTCTGTTTCCTGAAAGAAAAGAGGCATTGTTGGACTTTACTGATGGCCAAAGCTGTGTTGGAGTCCCAGGATAGTTTCCTGTGAACATTAACCCCAAGAACTACAAGCTGGTGACACACACCATCTCCTTACTGTTAATGTAAAGTGGGGGATGGTTACACAGACCTGACCTCTGGAGATCCACAATCATCTCTTTTGTTTTGCTGATATTCAGGCAGAGTGTGATCAGAGCACCAGACTGCCAATTTATCTACTTTCTTCCTGTAAGGCCAAACACTGTGGTCTCATTCCCACTTTGGGGACTCTATGAATTTGTGGTAAGAAATACGACTTTAAATATAAATTTCAATTTGTCTATTTTTCTGTTTAGTCTTAATCTTAGTCCTGAATTTGTCTTATTGACAAAGAGTACATTTACAACACAAGACTTAGAGATAAAGTAATAATTAAGGCACAAAGTGGGTTGGGGTTTACTATCACACATTTTGAATTAGCTTGCTACAAGCCATAAAAATAGTAAACTTGGAACTCTTCCAGCTCTCCTCATTGTGCAGTTTTAATCACTGCTAATTAAGGCTAGGTGATCCAATTTTTAGTCCTTATTATTCCCTAAGTGCGACTTTATTCAACTAATATTTTAATACATGGCAGCACAGCAGTGTGGTGGTTAGCGCTGTCGCTGTACAGCAGGAATGTCCTTGGTTCAAATCATATCATAGTGCTTCTATGTGAAGTTTGCGTGTGTTTTTTTTCTGTGTCTGTTTGGGTTTTGTCCTGGTACTCTGGCTTTCTCCCCCAGTAACAAAGACATGCATGTATTAGGTTAATCGGTGCATATGAATGATTGACTATCTCCCTGTGTCAGTCCTGTAACAGATTGGCGACCTGTCCAGGATGTAGTCCACCTCTCATTCTGCGACAGTGGGTATAAGATCCTATGTCCCTGCATTGGATAAGTGAAAGTGAATGGATGGACAGATTGAAAATGCAATGGCAAGGAATGAAGAAACTTTGAGTTAATTGGTATATAAAGGGTTTAAAAGGGTCATTTGATTGGTGTTGGACAGGCAGACGTCATGGTTGCTTCTTCACTGCATCATCCATGGGAACATTTCAAAGTAGATCACAGCCAAGGTTATTCAGTCAGTTCTTTGACGCCACTGTGCCCTTTCAGGACACCATAGTGGCAGCAGTCGTAGTCGAAGCAATCATCTAAGTAGTAATATTATTGATGCAGATTTTCAATTAAACCATGGGCAGTGAGTGCTCAAAGAGTTAAAGAACATGGGGATTAATAAACATATCAGCAGAAGCTAGGTCAGTGAAGTAGAGAATCTGCATGTGTCTCTGAAATGCAAAGATGTTTTATGTTGTACCCCTCATTACACTTCTATTTTCACCATATTTGAGAAAACATCAGAGAAAACACAAAACAATTTGCTGAGCTACAGAGATAATTATTATATGAAACAGTGGTACGAGGCGGTTCCTTTCTTCTCAAAAAAAAAGGGTAATGCACTAATTTATTTCCTTTGTGTTGCATAATATTTAAATCCACCAGGTATTGTAGGTGCATTATTGTAATGACCAGCATACTGAGAGCACATTTAACTAGTTCGTATGCAGACTGGTCACTCGATGTAAACGGTATAAAGTATTTGAACGCATTTAAATGACTGATGCTTGTTTTTATTTTATCGTGTTCTTGTTCTTGGTATGAATGGACACACTTGCACATATACACACATTTATTCTGATCCATTACAGCAGTCATTCGTCACTGGTCCAGAGGGGGAAAGACATGAAAAATATATTTTTGCTCAGCAGCATTAAGTTCTGCTGTGTTAGAGCTGCTTCCAGTCCCAGTCAGACTAGTCATATTGCCACAACATTATGATAATTGTAGCATCAGAATATTGTGTCTCACAGCATGCCTGCTGGCAAAAAAGAAGCTTCAGTCATCTGGTTTTATATTAACAGAAGGTTAAAATATCCATTTACTCATCTCAGTCTGCTGTGCACATTTTACCTGAAGTGTTTCGCCTTCCTCAGACTCCTTCCCAGAGAAATTTAGCTCATTTTCTTGGTCAGATCGCATAATGATAGGAAGAGCCATTGCCCAGTGCAGACGTGGACTGAATTGAGTTTTTTGGCCGCTGCTGCTGTAGCGTGTGCATTTTGATATTTATTGTAGAACATTGTGCCAAATGGCCGCAGACCTTTTGAATTCCTCAGGATAAAACTCAACAGACGAGTGCATTGTTTGATGGCATTGAGCAGCGATGCGATTGTTGTTGTGTGCCTTACTGGGTTGTTGTGTGATCAGAGAGACGATATTTGATCATTCTTATTAAGTCATGTAAATCCTAAAGCGATAATTATTGTGCAGCATAAATGATTTATCTTTGTCTATTGCGTGTGTCAGACCCTCTGTGGTCTGTTTCATAACTTGTTGCAGAGATATTTGTGCAAGAGTAAACTACATAACAAAAAAGCAACATTTTCTACATTACCATAATCCAAATAATTAAACAAGTTATGCTTGTTTTATTTTCAGACTTATAAAAAAATGCATCTTTTGATCTGCTGTCTTTCTAAATGTTTACCATTTTGTTAAAAAATGGATAAAAATCCACAGTAATACTTTTTCCCATCTCCACTGACCCTCCTGAACTATTTAAAGTTCCAGAGCCAATGCTGGAGTTATACTCTGAAATCTCAATTTCATCTAAACAGCATCCATTTGTCACATTTTTGTTCTCATTCTGAGCAGGTTCTGCTGCCCTGCTCACACCAATCCGGAGTAGCAGTGATGAGTACCAGACTGTGGCCCTTTCTGAGTCTTAAAAATTATTTTATGTGGCATTTAACACATAGCTTTTGATGCGCCACAGGAACACTGCATAAATAATATACACACGTAAACTGGTTAAATGCAGATATTCACCCCTGGGAAGGTTGAATGTAGTAAACTCGATTTAGCCTGCCAGAGTGCATGAGCTTTACTGTAAATAATGCTTTTGATTACATTTATTTAGTTAACAATATCTCCCTGGACAGTAAAATCAATCAAGGATATGTTATAATTAATCAATCAGTGTGTGTTTGTGTGTGTATGTGTCGTTGATTCAAATGCATCTCTCTCTATTTCCACATCTCTCTTTTTCCTCCTCCCCTTCAAAGTCTGCCTTACCCAATTCTTCTGTCACACTCTCGCAGACTTTGATGTATAGTTCTTGTAAGTCCACAAACGCTGGGGGCAACCCACCATAAAATCTACAGTGAGAAGACATGAGGGATCTCCCGCAGACTTTCTCAGCCCTTCATGCACGCTTTCTGTAAGACGCTTGAGGACATGCTCCATAATTCATATGATTGTGTCTTTTAAAATACGACTAGTAGGAGAAGCCCAGAAGTGTCCAAAAACAAATAAGCATAAAGGAAACAGAGTTCAGGTCTGCATGTAGATATATACAGCAGACACAGGTCATTTATCAGCTTTCAGCTGTTTGGCCTGTGTGAAGACATTTTCACCATACTGCGAGCTGGCTGGTCTGCACACATGCTCATTGACGTTTGCAGATGGATGATTACTGACTGTCTTTGCTAATCCGTTCTGTGAATTTATTTATTTATTTATTTTTTACTATTCTTTAGCTTTTGTTTGTTGTTTTTAAATTAATTTCGAAACACATAAAATGCAGCAAAGAATTTAGTAAAACAAACAAACAGGTGCTTGAGCTAGTTCTTCTGTGGTCCTATTGAGATGGGTTTTCTGAGCTAGGATTAACAAAAACAAAACCAAAAATAATAGTTCAAAGATACTTTCACATTATTTTAAAATTACAGTCAGAATGCTGACTATATAGTACCAGGAAAAAGGTTACTGCTTATTTTGTAATATTTTGCTAGGAAAATGGAGAGGTTCTCCATACTTCTCAAGGCTTCTTAAAGGACATTCAAAGTAATGTTGAGGTCCTGGATTTGGGGACACCAGTTTGTGGCTGATAGTATTCAATTGTATGCTTTTGTATTGTCATACAGAAAAATGGGTGTTATGTCTAACAGCACTTTTCTGCATTTATAATTCCATCAAATTTCCCACACCGAACCATGACAGCACCTCCACCATGTGTTACATGTGGCTGTAAATGACCTTCTCTTTCTCATGACCTTGTCTGTATATACTGACAATTGTCAGTAAAATTACTGTTTTCAAATTTGGATTCATCACATCATCAGACCTGTTACCAATGATTTTCAGTCCAGTTCTTGTGTAATTAGGGAGAAAAAGCTGAGGTTACCAATTTCCTTTCCTAAGAAGAGTGACAGCCACCCTTCCACTGAGGCCATCTCTTCTGATGAGCCTTCAGCAAACAGTAGATGAATCAACTAAAGGCCAAATGGATCTCTCAGGTTCTGTGTCAGGTCTTTGTCAGGTTTCCCCCCCATATTTTTAAACATGATCAAGTACAAGGACTGAACTGAAAATAAGTGAAAAAGCAGCCAATGTCCAAAGAAGAATTTGAAAGATCTTCCAAAAGTCTGAAGAAATATTGATCTAGACCACTTAAAAAAACCCAAAACAAACACAACAACAACAACAAGAAACTCTGGCATTTTGGAAGCAGAATATAAACAACATGGGGTGGTTTAAGACTTTTCATAGTACAGTATAAGTACACATAATTAGTGGAAAGTAGTATTGATATAGTCTGCTAAAGGTTTCAAAGTTTTCTCAAATGTATTAAATCACTTAATAAATTGAAGTAATTGTTTTAGAGAGTCAAGTTTAAGATTAAGCATTACCTTCTCTGTGTTTAAAAGTTTGGACTCCAATATGACCTTGAATTGGGACGCTACCAGAGAGAATGTGCCAATAAGGCTGGGGTCAATCTGTATTTACTAACATATGTTGAATCTATATTTTTAAACATTTCAGAAGGTTACATTTTTGAAAAATGAAGACGATGCAACATTTGTGTTTTTGTTTTTGTTTTTTTAGCAAGAATTTAGGCATTATGTATCCCTTCCAGAGCTTTGTTCCCCTGCTAAATCTCCCTGCCACGCACATTTTAGGGACTCTACTGATAGATTTTGAAGACTGAGTAAGCAGTTAGATTACACTCCTTCCCAAAGGCTCAGCAGGAATCACGCACATACAGTTTCCCTACGAGATTCTGCAGGTGTCGCAAAAAACAACATGATTATACCAAATTATTATTTCAATTTTGATCAAAGCTAGGGAATATTTTAACCACAAAAAGTGCCTAAATGTTTCTTATGCCATTCTGTTTTCAAGTACCAAAAGAGTCATTCAAAATTTACTGGTGGTTGGAAGAAACTGGATAAGTAGACAGTTCTTGCCAGTCTTACCATTCAGAGTTTTCCTAATAGTAGCCCATAATTTTAGACTGTGTTACAATGAGATTTTGCTTATCATAATGTGATAGTTAAGGCACTGAAGAAAACAAAATAGTAGCAAGAGAAGCTGGACAGTTATTTTCCATTTGTACCTGGATCGGATGTGTAGTTTGCTCATCGCTCTGGGTACAAAAGGCATAAATAAGTGTGATAGTACCATTCCTTCAACAGACCTTGGGTTTTGCAAATATATGTTCTTAACATGGGTTTTTTCTTCCATCCATCCATCCATCCATCCATCTTCATCCGCTTTATCCGAGGCCGGGTCGCGGGGGCAGCAGCCTAAGCAGAGAAGCCCAGACCTCCCTCTCCCCAGCCACCTCCTCCAGCTTATCCGGGGGAACACCAAGGCGTTCCCAGGCCAGCCGAGAGATATAATCTCTCCAGCATGTCCTGGGTCTGCCCCGGGGCCTCCTCCCGGTGGGACATGCCCGGAACACCTCACCCAGGAGGCGCCCAGGAAGCATCCTTGTCAGATGCCCGAACCACCTCAACTGGCTCCTTTCGATGTGGAGGAGCAGCGGCTCTACTCTGAGCCCCTCCGGGATGGCCGAACTTCTCACCCTATCTCTAAGGGAGAGGCCAGCCACCCTTCAGAGGAAGCTCATTTCTGCCGCTTGTATCCGCGATCTCGTTCTTTCGGTCACTACCCACAGCTCGTGGCCATAGGTGAGGGTAGGGACGTAGATCGACCGGTAAATTGAGAGCTTCGCTTTTACACTCAGCTCCCTCTTCACCACGACGGACCGGTGCAGCGTCCGCATCACTGCAGCCGCAGCACCAATCTGTCTGTCGATCTCCGGCTCCCTTCTCCCATCACTCGCGAACAAGACCCCGAGATACTTGAACTCCTCCACTCCAAGAGTTTGGTTCGCATTGCCGGCAATAAGTCGGACTCGTTCCCGGTGGGTGATGGGCTCCGCCAGGGCTGCCCTTTGTCACCGGTTCTGTTCATAATTTTTATGGACAGGATTTCTAGGCGCAGCCAAGTGGCGGAGGGCTTTCGCTTCGGTGGCCTCAGAATCTCATCTCTGCTTTTTGCGGATGATGTGGTTCTGTTGGCTTCATCAGGTGAGGGCCTCCAGCTCGCACTGGAACGGTTCGCAGCCGAGTGTGAAGCAGCGGGAATGAGGATCAGCACCTCCAAATCTGAGGCCATGGTTCTCAGCCGGAAAAGGGTGGAGTGCCCACTCCGGGTCGGGGATGAGTTCGGGGTTTTTTCTTATTCCAGAAAAAACAATAAATGTCATCGGATGTAAAAAAAAACAACAACAAAAAAACCAAATCCTATCCTACTTTGCTTTAAAAAAAAAAAAAAGCAAAATAGGAGTATTTTGATATAGAAACAAAACATTCAGGAGAATCGTCATTCTGATGGGATTAATTTTAAATCTGGCCAGTTACTTGTTTGGGTATTTATATATTTTCTTTTTCCTCTCAATTTTCTAACTATTCTTCTTCTTTTATTCATTGCTGTTAATCTCTGAAAATGTGGCTTAAGTATGATTAACTGTAAACACATTAAATACACTGAGAAATGAAACTGAGTTATTGTAACAAGAGGACAATATAACAGCAATAGTTCGTAATTAAGTAGGCTTTTCTTAAACACTTACAGAAGCTATATTCTGTTATTTAAAACAATTAAAATAACTTACTTAACTACACTTGTTATATATACTGCTACTTTCCATAGAAAACTATTTTTAATACTTTATACTTTTACATAGCCTAGAGATTATTTGAAGGTGATTTACCTGCATGCTTCGATTTTATTGTCTCTCCTGTTATATCGCCAAGTGATTTAGAATAAAGGTTTTGGCTGGGCCCATGGATGTGTTCTATCACCTGTAAATAGTTATGAGGTCAGCCAGGATGTAAAATAAGTTGATGATTCTGTACTGGACCCAAGAAGGCCCATAAATCGTTTACTTTTTAATTTTGTTCTCCTGCAGCTCTACCTCGCTCTAAAAAATGCAGTGTTACATTACTTTCTGTTAAAAGTCCAGCATTAAAAATACACAAAAAATATATCTGAAGATATACTTTCCCTCATTTCCATTGATTTTTAAGATGCTTTAACTAATTAATACCGGCTGGTGGTTGAATCCATAACATTTCATAATCTGACTGCATGTTTTATTATGTAAATTAAAAATCAACAAAGTAATTAGTGATACCAGCTGTTAAAGTGATATAGTCAAGTCTCTCTCTCTTATCAGTACCTGAGTAAAGGCTTCTTCTGGAACTGGCAATCACTGGAATAAATCAGGTTTTTTGGGTTTTTTGAGGACGCTTGTTCTAAGTAATGCGAACACCTAATTTAACTGTCTTCAAAATGCTGAATCAATCTTTAACAGACATTAAATTGTAATCGAATTTTGATTTCAATATTGATTAAACGCCATTTAAAAAGTTAATGACTTAAACTTAATTTTAAAACTAATTGTATGAAGAAGAGCTGATTGTTGTACTTTTTGGTCCTCTGTTCTGTTCTGCTTGGGAATCTAATAGATGATAAATGGGTTTTAACAAAGTCAAGGGGGGAAGGAGCGGTGTGGGGCACTGACTGACTGCAATTAAGTTACAGAAAAGACCCAACAAATGCATAGATAAATCAGTTTGGCTTTACTTAAGATTTACTTAAACCCTTTCATATAAAAAATTGTTGTTGTTAACAATCATAAACATCGCTATTGATTAAAAGTCAAACAAGATTAAAAAAACAAACAAAATAATGGCATACACAAAGGGCTCTAACAATAAGTTATGGCACTTTGCCACATGGAGTTAACTCCAACTCTGCATTCATCCATTCAGTTTCAGGACAGCAGTGTAGGCAGAAATACCCAGACCCACTGTCTCCAGCTTTTCCAGAATGACACAGAGATTTTCTTAAGTGATCCCTGGAACATAATATCTCCATTTGCTGGGTTTGCCCCAGGTCTTTCCCCGGTAGGAGAATGAAACACTCCAACACTAGAAGGCATCATGAAGGCATCCTAGTCAGATGCACAAACCATCTCAACTGTCTCCTTTTGATGTGGAGGGGTAGTAGCTTCTCTTCTCCTGAAGGACCGTGCTCCTATCTCAGACACGCTTCAGTGGAAACTCATTTCCAGTTCTTGCATCTGCGTTTTAATTCTTTCACTCACTATCCACAGACCATGGCATAGATCAACCAGCTAGCAATACCTTGGAATTTAGGTGTAGTAGGCAGAACAATGCTTTGCTCTCCTGAGTGGTTTGACTGTTTGTCAGTTACTTTAAGGCTGACTGAAGTCTTCAGGTTATGACCTCAAGAACATCTCCTGCACATGAACTTTTGCTTCAGATACTACCTATTAGCTAACTAGCTAACTATAGTAGCTAACTAGCTAACTAAATCTCAGCTAATTCCATTTGCTGGAAATCCAGACCTTAGCCAGACTGCTTAATTTCTTTTCCACATTTTCATTTAAAGTTAAACTCATCACTCAAACCAAGCAACATAAATGGTAGATAGATTTATGACAGACTGGCTTAAAATCATGTAGCAGCTTTTCAAGACAGAAACACACTCGGGGTGTTTCCTTTAATCATCCCGTCTTAATTATTGACCAGATTAATTCAGTTAGGGGCCTAAATTGGCTTTATAGCATTATACTACAGTATTCAGTATGGGTTACATTTCACGTGAAAGAACAGGGGAGGTTTCAGTTGTACAACTGCGATATTCATATTTAATTTATGGATCTCTCCAGCTGGTTGGTTTATACACGATGCCACACACTGTGCAGCATTTTCTCCTGAGAGATTCTGCATGTGTGAAATGCATATTGATCTCAATATGTATTTGTAATTAGTGGCAATACTACGATTAGACGATTGATTAAATCTGTAACAGGCCAGCTGTAGCACAGTATAATGAAATCTGATTATGTTAGCTGAAAGAGCTGCATGCAGACAAGCTACACTGCTGCTGTAAAAAAGATGAATGTCAGAAGGTGCAACGTGTCCGCCTCCTTCTTCTTAGTCCTCCTGAGTGTGGAAAAAAAAGGAAAAAAAGAAAAACAACATATATTGGATAGTGAAATGAGAGGCCAAGAGGTTGGGCATGCAATACATACACATCTTTCCTTTCTTTTGTCCATATTAATCAGACTGGAGAGTAATCCTGATGGTTCCTTCCGCCCAGAGGTTTTGTGAGTGTGTCCTAGATTGGAAGTGGTTCTCTGAAATTGTGCCTGGGGCTCATCTACACCTACCCTGAGGTAATCTTTTTTCTCATCCGCCATGTCCATCCAGCTGCACACGATGGTACCATGTACTGCATGAAAAAAAAAACAAAAAAAACCCAACTCGTTCATATCTTTCTACAAATAAATAGAGATTTTTGTCTCTGATTTTTATGTTTAATTCTAAGGAAGAGTTACTCTATGTTCTCTGTGTCACTTTCCTTCTCTCCCGTTGCACAGGAGTAGGGTCAGCTCTGCTTTTCCTCCAAAGTTAATAACCGTCAGCAAAGGAAGGAATAGTTAGTATAAACTGGCTTGTCACAATTCAGTGTTGCCGTGACTGTGTAGATATAACACTGAAAATATAAAGAAGGACAGAAATGCATTCATCTATGCCTTTAATGTCCTCCACACATCTCTCAAGGACATTCTGTCAGGCAATATTTGTTATTGCACAAAGGTGTTGCTCTGGCGGACTCTGCTATGGACCACCAGCGCAATACAACAGCTGTCTTCCCAAAAGGTTGTGTTAGATTTGTTGCAGAAAGAAGCCTGCAAAGTTATTTTTTTTTCTTTTTTTAATTACTTTTATCTGTTATCACACAATATCACACAGGACAACAGGAATCATTTTAATGTATTTTATTGAATGTGAAAGAACATTGTGGAACTACTGGGATTTCTCATACAACTGATACAACAGTTAAACAATGTCATCGCTGCTGTGTCATTAAAAAATCCTCATAACTACCATCCATAATTATCAATGTGAATATAATATTGATTTAGATTTAGAACACAAAACATAAACAGCTGCTTTTTGTAAACTAGTCTGTGCATTCAAAACAGTGACAGGAAACCTTGCATGTGTTTCCCCACACTCATTGAAATGGCAGCTCATGTGCTTTTATAATCATATTATCCCCCGCCTCCACCCATTAATCTCTGTTTTAATCTCAGTAACCTTGGAATAAATGGATTCTGTGATTTTTATTTTTAGATGATTTAGTTACATTTCAGGTGCAATGAAATGCAACTGCATTTATATAGTACTTTTATAGTCTTACTGACCCCCTCAAAGCACTTTTAAGTACAAGTCACACTTTTACTATACATTCATATACATTAATTTCATATTAAAATTGCCAGTTAACATAACCTAATCTAAACCAGTGTCTTTGAATTGAGAGAAAGCCAGGGGAAACCCATGCAGGCTTAGAAAGAACATGCACGTTCATGTGTACTATATACGTATTATCACTCCTACCGTATTTTTTGGACTATAAGGTGCACTTAAAATTCTTTCATTTTAAGCTACGAAGCCGCACCACTTGATGGATTGTCGGAGTATTATGGCTACCATAGTCAGGAGCCTCGCGGAGCAATCCAGGACAAAACTAAAAGTTTAACATCCAGGCATCCATGAAAACAGAATTTATTAAATTTAATGGAGTGGAAGTTGGCAGGAAGTTAGCTCGCTAGTTTCCACCTAAACATGATATACCATGTTCTGACTGAGAGATTTCTGAAAGAATTAAAAGGTACAGCGCTGCTATCACTTCCAACATAAATGAAGACAGGAAACTAAACAGCAGTGACTTTTGTAGGGTTACTGAAGTTGGACTAGCTGGTATATAATGTTGTGCTACGTGATCGCTAGCGACACAGCTTTGTTAGCATAACATAAACAGTGAAGCTGGAGGATGAACGCTAACTTTTTTCCACTCGATGAACGTTAACGTGAGGGTTCCCGATTGTTAGGGACAAATGCAATCGCATGGCAGGATGCTGTAAACGGACAAAACTTCAGTCAGGAGAACAACTGAGATTATCCATCCACAATACGAGGTTAGTTATTAATATACTGCAACAACATGGGAATAGAGCAGCTGCAAGAGAATTAAACATTAATGAATCAACGATTCGTTAATTCCTCAATGAAATGGAGGAAGCAAGAAGAATGATTTGAGTAAAGTTTGAATTATCTGACTATTTTGTTTCGCTTAATGCGCCTTATGGTCCGAAAAATCCGTTATGTTGTTTTACTCTTTCACTGATTCAAAATTCCCTCATGAGCTTTTGAAGACCATTAGGTTCGTCTCTCTGCAGAAACCTGGGCAAATATAGTAGAAACACAGACAGTTCTCCCAGTGTCAAAGTACCCGGTGAACTCTATCCATAGAAAATGCACAGACATGGCATATACACTTTCAAAGTTTCAACATTCCATAAAAAACACAAATGTATTTGATTTGATTCATCCTTGTAATCCTAAATTTCATCTGAACAGATGTGGGTCAAATTTAACAAAAATTACAAAAATTAGTAGCGCCTGTACAAAAGAATAAAACAATTTTTTTGTGTGCACTTTGCATCACATTAGGAAATCCATCCCTCCATCTCTTCCATTTATGCAATTCGAAGTCTCGGGGGACTGGAGACTATCCCATCTGTCATGGGCCAGGAGGCAGGGTACGCCCTATACAGGTTTCCACTTCATCCTGGGCTTGAAACCACCAGCTGGGGCCTTTGTGTGCCGAGTTTGCATGGTGCCCCTGTGTCTATGTTGGTTTTCTCTCTGGGTACTCTGGCCTTCTCCCATAGTTCAAAGAGATGCAATTTGTGATTGCACATAAAGTGCTCTGAATGTATAGATTTGAATTTTAAAAATGTGACTTGTAACTTTTGAGTTGCAAGTAAGACTAGAAAAGTGCTATCTATGTACTTTACATTGTTGTTCAGTGCTGTCATATGTAAGTTTTCATTTTTTCTGTACTTTATTGTACCACATTGTGTTACTATTGCTTGATATTTTTCTCACAGAAAAGGTAAATAATAGTTTTGTCTGTGTGTAATGTAGAATGTATCAGAATATAGAGTATTCACTCTGACACACCATCTAAATATGTCGACCTCCTTGGTTTTACACACTGTCAAAGGAACTTTTCATTTTGGTGGCGACGGCTTTTTCCAGTGATACAAAAAGGTTCTGGATGAATTACAGCAACCTGCAGCACATGAGCTGGTTGGAGAAATCCGAAAACTGTTTTGAAAAATGTGCCAAAGCATTTGGGAGCATTCCAAATTTAAGAACCCCTCTCTCATTCTTACTTGCTTGATTTTTGATTTCAATTTTATTGTGCCTTAACATCAAAAACAGTTATGAAGTAAGAAATCAAGAAACTACTTCTAGAAACATGTTCCATTTGCAGCATTAGAGAGTGACCCTCATAGCAAGTAGAACTGGGAAAAAAGCAAGCTGTTAGGGTAAGACTATTGTATTTAGAAGATTAGTATTTAGGATTTAGGATTTCATTCTTGAGTTAATCTTCCTTAAATCCCATCATGGCCATTCAGTCTAAATAACTGTTTGAATTGGAGATCTCAAAGACATCAGTTCTCCAAGCAACTTGCTGCTGTTTTTTACTTAGGGTCTACTAAATCAAAGACAGTAGATTTAATTTTCCCCCAACCCAGAATGAAGCTGTTATCATTAACCCACTTTAATGATAGAAAGCTCACTCCTAAGATGTTCTTGTGGACATGTTAGGTCCCTCAGCCCAGCAATAATGGCTGCATAAGCATGAAAACAGCTTATATGGACTGTTTGTGATACAAAGGGGGGAAAGCCCTCCATAGATGAGCATGAGGCGCCTGACAAGTGAAAGGTCAGCAGGTAGTGAACCATTAATTTCTTGTCTCTGGTAGTTTTTGATCAGATACAAGAGGAAAATTACCATGAATCTATTGGATAGGACAAACTTTTGTGAGGCGTGTTTGCTTCTTTAAGATGTTCACAGTGGTTTGAGATTGCATTCTTTTTTGATTTACAGTTTATGCAAATGTTGTTCCAACTTTTTTTTGTTTTGGATTTTTGGTTGTAGAACACTGAATGTGTGTGAGGGGTTGTTTGTTACCCTTTCATTTAAGAAAAGGTCGTACAAGTATGGCTCAGATGCATGAGCTTGCTCACCTGCAAGTACATGAATAATTGATGACAAATAAAAGGCAGTTAGGGACTCATTCACTGGTAATTATACGATATCGGGTTCAGCTGGCCCTTGGCTTACTGCAGATAACAAGGTATTAGAGATGATGAAAGGCCCAAGAGATTGTACGAAGTCATGCATAAGAGTACAAGTCCAACTGCCAGACTTGTGCAGAGACACTAATTGGGTGTAAACGTTAGGAACTGGAATGGAAGGGTGAGAGATGACATTAAAAGGATTATCACAGCTGTAGCTTTGGTAGGAATTAACTAGTTCTTATTACAGAATGTAATTATGCTTTGTCAGGTTTAATGCATATATCTGCGTTAACCTTATGGTCACTGCGGTGAAAATACCTCTCCAGAAAATAAACAGAATAAAATAAACCATACAAAATTTCAAAGGCTACATGGTTAAAAACAATGGGTTTGATTTGATCAGCACAGCCCTCTTCAACACAGTAAAATAAGCAAACTAGATTCCTCCCATGACTTTATTAATAACCACTTTTAACCTTTTTTCCTGATTACTTATTTATAGAAACATAGCACAGATGAGTGTGCTCTGCTTTGAGCTTTCAAAATATTCCATTTCTCCCTTTGATTCCTCTGTTAAATTAACATTAATGGAATCATCAGAGTGCAAGTAAACAAACTTCACAGCGTTTCTCTGCTGCTTCAGAGAACGAGTATTTGCAAGGGTCCAGATTGTGGCTGAGTGACTTCCTTCATTTTTGAGATAATTTGCAATCTAGTAAATAGGAGTGACTGACCAGCCATCTGCTACTTGTATTACCAATCAATTTGATTAAAAGCAAAAACAAACAAAAAACCCTGTTTAGTCCCTTCCCATTAGTCATAATGAAAAAGATGGTGACTAATCATTTTTAAGTGTGCCAAAAAATATTTATTAGTATGAGATTTTAGTCAGTTATAGCTAAATATTACTTTGCATAGGTTTTTAAAAAAAATAATTTTGCACACAAAATATTTCATTGGGTCTGCACAGTTGTCTCACAACAATAAAGTCCTGTGTTTGAATCCAGTGGCCAGCTGGGATCTTTTATTGTGGCACTTGCTCTGATATGTAGAAAACCTGCATTTGATGTTTTTCAGCTGAATAACATCATGGCAAGCTGATCATGTGCATGACTGGCCTTTGCAACGACATTTTAGAAAAGTGACCTGTTTTCCGTCACAGGTCACTTGAACATTATTTTTCCAGGTGTAGCTGAGCATATAGCAAAGTGAATGCTTGTAGTTTTGCTTGAAAATCACTGGGCGGTCTGCTTTCCTCCACCCCAGAAAGAAGGGTTACATCTCCTGGGTTCGGGTACAGTTTGCCCCTCTGGGGGCAGGGGTATCCGGACCTGGGATATAGAGTATATTTGGGGAGTGTGAATGTGTGTACAGTGTCTATTTGTGTCTGTCTCCACGTCGGGTGAGTGCCGAGTATTTGTTTGTGTATATGGGGGTGGGAAATCACGTTTGTGTCTCCGTGCGCCTGTTCGTCTGTGTCTATATATCAGCTTGGGTCTTAGACTTCACCTCTCTGGGAACATCTCAGGCTCTCCAAGGTATGGAGGCCTGTCTCCCCTCACCACACTCCCTGCCAGTGGCTGATGCCCTCAGACGTTGGTGTGTTGGTGGTTCTTGGTGTCTGGGGCTGGGCGCTCCTGTATGTACCGGCTCGCTCCTGGTGGCCGATTGGCGGGCCTGGTGCCTGAGGCCCGGTCCTCTCTGGCACAGCTGGCTGCCGGCAGAGCCCGCGGGCACGTCACTGCAACCTCCTCTGGCCTCTGCTCCGTGGCTGCTGGGTGACCTCTCGTTTGGGTCTCTCCTCAGCTCTTCCCAGGAGGGTGGCACGGTTGCCCCCCTGGTGGTCCTCCTTGGGTCTTCGTATTCTGGGGCCTCTGGATGTCTGGGGCCTGGATCTCCTCCATACCTGCTTCATGCCCTGGGGGATGGGGCTATGGCTCCCCACACTCCCTAGCAGATAATTACATGGAGAAACCTTTTGAATACAAGCGTGCCGATCCACACAGGTGTACACATGGGTTTTCACAGACACAAGCTACACCTTTCTTGGCTGCTACCTCAAAGCACATTGTGCGCTGTCGATCTTGTGTACTGCACAATAACATGTAATATTTAGTTTCTACTGTTTCTACTGTTAGCTAGTTTATTGTGATGGTGCTGTATTTATTATGTTGCTCTGTTTTGTTTGTTTTTTCGTCTGTTTTTTCTTATCCCCATACAAGTGATCCAGGTGTTTTGTTTGTTTTTCTTTCTTTTTTCTCTCTCTTCCCCCCTTTCTCACCATCTCTTCTCCCCTCTATTTTTCTTTCTCTCCCTCTCTTTCTTTCATTTTTTCTCCCTGTCCTATCCCCCAGTCATGTCTGTCCCGTCTGTAACAACCGAAAAATCAAATCAAATAAATACATAATTACATACATACAGGCAAAAAAAGAAAAGAAAATCACTGGGAAGAAGTAGCAGACTATGGGACCCTGCTAAAAAAAATATAAAGAAAATTTTGAAAAGTGACCAACATTGCAAACTTTCAATACCACATGAAAACACATAGCGTATCCATTGTGTGTCGAGGAATACAATACTAAAGAAGGTTAAGAGCCAGATGAATTTCTTGCAAGAGAAAGAACAAACAGAACTGAAAGAATGTATTATGCTGGGACCAGTGTTCAAGCTGCTGGTCTCTTAAGAGGAACTACAATATCACTTACCTTGGAATCTTCACATACTTGACGTACAATGTTTTAAACAGACAAAATTTGTTTGAATCATGGTTCATAACTTACATACGGTAACTGCATGTCCGTGCTGTGTTTATTGGTACAGCTGACAGCTCTTGCTAAGTGTCTGTTGGAGCTAAATTCACAATGGGGAGCTGAATGAATGGGGATTATTTTTATTATTCTTTTTTTGGCACTTCAGCACAGCAGATCTAGCCAGCAACAATGAGCTGGGGTTTTTTTCCCCTTTTGCTTTGAGAACCTGCAGTCCCACTGATTGGTTCCACAGCCAACAATGAAAAATATCTCCCTCTGTTTGCTTTCTTTGGTGCCAGCAGATAACCTCCTCATCAAGTTTTCTGTCTAGACCTTGTAAAACATCAGTAGTCCCTTTTGTGTGCATCCTTGTTTGATTTGCTTCAGCTCTTTAAATCTTATTGTCCATCTTGTCTATTAGAGAGAATGAATCCTGACATTTTTGTCCTACTTAATTGTCTGATTAGTCAGGGCATGTCACCCTTACTTCCACACCTGTGTCTGGGCTTTCATTTTTTTTTTTTTCCATTTTTGTCTCTGCTATCACATAAACTGACACAGACAAATTATTTTGGTTTTCATGCAGTCTTGGTACAGTTTGAATCTGTACATTACTTTTTTTTCTCCTCTGTATACTGGGTCTTTGAAATTTTGTGTCTTCTTTGAACATCCTGATAGGAAATGCTGGGGTCAGAAATCAGACAAGCCTATTATTTATTTGTAGCTGTTCACCTTCTCTGTTTAAGAGTCCTATTGTGCATACACAAGCTCTCATTGTGAACAAAAAGAGCAGCTTGAATGAATTAAACATCTGGATTACATCCTTGCTTCTCTTCCCCACAGTGTTCATAAGGAGCTAGTTCAATTAAAACTGAGTATAGTATGTATTTTGTTACAAATATCTATTGACTATTGCCCTCTCATTTACAATGGGTCTCCACAGCTGGTGCCTCTGTGTGTCTATTTTAGGAAGCTTTTTACATCTGATGTATGGTGGCCCTGAGAGGTCAAATCCACTGTAACCTTAGAAAATACCAGCAAAAAGAAAAACACAGAAACCAAGACAAATCACAAGGAAATTTTGATAAAATGCAATGAAAGTTAAAGCAAAACAGAACAGCTGCACTAAACACAATGAAAAAAAAAACCAAGGAATTCATCAGTGTTGTGAGGGAGAAATAGATGCAGGGTAATGTGTGTTTCAACTGTGCAATTCATACAACACTGTAGATTACCCAGTATTGCTGACCTATAAGCACTATGTGAGTATTAGTAGTCGTTACATAGCGGAGACGTGTGTTTGCTCATTGGGAAGAGGTTGTGTCTCTGTTGCTCAGGGCTGCTTTGCCTACGTTCTACCTTTCTCTGTGCGACCCACTCCAGAGAGGAATTTGCTAACGTTATTGCAACTTTTTTATTGGCAAGACATCAGGACAGTGTTGCTTACCTCTACTTCACCCATGGTTTTTCCCTGTCTGCTTGTTCCTACTAGGAAAGTATTATGTAGTATGGACATCGTTTTCCCACTGAAAGAATGTAGCACTAATGTAGCTTACTGCTAACATAGCATCTAAATACTTCTATAGTTACATGCTAAAGTTCAGTGTGTGGGCTATTAGAAACCTCTTTTCAGTATTAAAAAAATGACCAATTAATCTTTAGTTCCATAGTGCATCCATAGTTGTAAGTGTCCCTTCTTCAGTAGCCAACTACCCATTAGTAGACTATGTCCTAGTTCGTCAATATGTGACCTTGTGCTTCAGTTATGTATTGTTCCAAAATTGACAATGTTGCCACTACATTATCCAGCTACACTACTCATGCTTCCCAAATGATCTTGAAAATGTCTGCTTCAACACTGCAAAAAGTAGTGTTGAAGCAGAGATAATCAAAGTTGCCCTGATGTCTCACTAATGAGCAAGTGCTGATGGATGGTGTTGTCTGGGTAGTCAGTTTCACAGCTGTTCTGTCATGCTATTGTCTCACCTAGATCACTTCTGTGGTGTTTTGTGAGCTCTTTGTTTTTCTTCTTCTGTTGTGCTTTACTCAACTTTCATTGTGTTTTGTGTGCTTTTGCAGATTTTTTCTATTTCCCTTTCCTGAAACCCTCTTAGGTTTCAGTGCATTTAACCTCTCAGGGCCACTGTACAGATGGCCTTTCTGGCACAGCCCCAAAGGAATTGTTCACTTATTGTTCAAATGTACAGTATGGAGCCACAATATTACAAAGATGAATATTAAGTATAATATATTAAGCATATATTAAGCATATTATCTTATTACAAATCTGTCACATTTATCATGTTACTTAATTGAAAATTAAAGTAAAAACCACTTTTATGTGAACATGGGTCCCTACATCTCAAAAATAGCTCCTCTTACTTATGGTGTGCCTCAAGGCTCAATTTTGGGTCCAGCCTTGTTTGCACTGTATATGTTGCCACTGGGGTCTATTTTTTCCACAGTATAACCTTTAATTTCACTGTTTTGCAGATGACTTGCAGGTTTATTTGCCTTTAAAAGCACAGACAGGGCCAGACTCATTTCAGCTGTGATTATGTTGCCTTCAAGACGTTAAACAGTGGATGTTCTTAAATCATTTAAAATTAAATGAAAGCAAAACAGAAATAGTTCTATTAGCAAATATATTGACAGTTTCCTGGGCCCTTTATCCTCTCATTGTAAGACCAATGTTAAAACCCTCACTGTGTACCTTGATGGTTCCTTTAAACTGTGTAGGCAGGTGAGTGCAGTAGTCCAGTCTAGCTTTTTTCACCTGAGACAGCTAGCCAAGGTAAAGCCATACCTTCCAGCTAATTTCTTTGAACTTGTTATTCATCTGTTCATTACTTGAAGATTGGACTACTGTAATTCTCTGTAGTTTTGTTTGGGCAAGTCCTCTATTTATTGTCTTCAGTTGGTCCAAAATGCAGCCGCTTGTCTGCTGACTGGTGTGAAATGGAAGGAGCATAACCCCAGTGTTGGCCTCCCTACACTGGCTTCCTGTTACTTACAGGATCCAATTAAAAATTGTATTTTTTGTTTTTAAATCACTAAATTGTCAAGCCCCTTCTTACTTATCTGAGCTCCTATTTATTTATGCTCCAGAAAGAACCATGAGCTTCAGTTCAAAACTAATGTCATCTATTCCACGGTCTAAACTTAAATCTCATGACGACAGAGCCTTCTCTGTGGCAGGTCCCAGACTCCTGAATAGTCTGCCTTCAAATATTAGATCTGCACAAACACTAGAACATTTTAAGTCTTTACTGAAGACACATTTTTATGGACTGGCTTTTAGTACACATTTTTTATTTAAACAGCCTTAGTCATTGTTGCTTTAGTTGTTTTTACTGTCTTATTGTATAATTCTTTTTTATATATTTTTATTGCGTCATTGTTGTGCATTTACTTTTTTTAGTTGCACTTTATTTGGTAAAGCACTTTGTGCAGCATGAGCTGTCGCAAATGTGCTATATAAATAAACCTGACCTAACTGCTAAAAAGAATATTATAGATATACAAACTGCACAGTGTTTCATCGTTCTTTCTTCCTCTTAAGGGACAACCCCCACTAGGGTTGAAATATCTAGGACGATCCACAATTTGGTTTTAGACCTGAAGAAGCATCTTGGATGAGAGGTGAAATGTCTTCCCCAAACCTAAAGAAGTGCAGTCACTTTCTTTCCAAGCTCCTTAGATTGCGTTAGATGCTTTGTAGTACGCTGTCATTGTCATGAGATCAGATTAAGACGACTTCTCCTTTGCAACAGTCACACAGGCTACAGCATTAAAATCATCACTTTACATTAGGGCTCCCCAAGTGTACCAAGAACAAATCCCCCCACATCTTTATATTAGTACCACCAGCCTGGACTGTTCACACAACGCAGGTTGGGTCCATGGATTCATGCTGGTGATGCCAAATGCTGAACCCGCCATCTGCATGCCTCAGCAGAAGATTCATCAGCCCATTTTTAGCGAGTCCATACCCACTGCAGCCTCATATTTCAGTTGTTGGCTTAAAGAGTGGAATCCAAAACGATCTTCTGCTGTTGTTGCCCATTTGGATTTAAGGCTGGACATGCTGTGCATTTTGAGATGTTTTTCTGCTCATCACTATTATAAAGAGTATTTATCTGAGTTACTGTTGCCTTTTAGGCTGCCAAACAGTCTGGCCATTCTCCTTGAATATCTCTCATAAAAATAGCATATCTGTTCCACAGTGTCACCATCCCCCCCCCTTTTAAAGAGTTTTTTCACCTTATTGAGTAAAGTCCTTGAACAACAGTTTTAAAATATATTCAGACTGGACCATCTGGCACCAAGAATCACACCATGGTCAAATTCACTAAGATCTGAAGTTGGATTCAATCACTGGCTTTAGTTAATGCCATGTATCCGTGTTAGTTTATGTACTGCACTGCTGACATGTGATTTTTCTGATTGAATTTATTTATAAATAAACATGTGGACAGGTGATCCTCAAGAAGTGCTTGGTGAATCAATGGTTTTTCTAATGTACTTGGCACAGCGGTGAGGTGCTAGCAGTGAAAGAGTAAATGTTTCCAATTTCTTCTGAAATAACAGCACACAGAACAACACAATATTTTACTCACTAAAGAAAAAGATACTGATGTGAGTCATCCTAATTTTCACACAGTCTCAGGTATGAGACTGTGTGAAGTATGTCAGTATGTTTTTTGGAATTATTTTTAATGACTGACGTGTTCATTTCCAATGTGCCAATAGACTGTGGTAAGGATTCTTTAAGGACGAACTATAGACTTTATCTTTTAATAAACTCCCAAATACCAATGATATCTAACTCTTTTTGTGAACATTTGATCCAATCAGGAGATTTAAGAAGACACCAGACCAGCAGGAAAGTAGACAAACTTTCTTCCATTGGTAAACACATGCTATTAAAAGGCACACAAAGGACACAGTGCTGCCCCATTAAATCAAGACACTGTGCACTAACTTTTTGCTTTACTTAAAGCTTTAATTTCCTGCCATTAAATACAGACAAATGCTTATAAAGCAGCGATGGAAAACATTTTTCTGAGGGAGTCATCGTCGAGGCAACTAGCAATTTGTTAAGGTCAGACAAACACATTCAATCCAAGACACAACCCTGTTACCAATGTCAAAGTCTTGTGTTTAATCATGTGACAGAATTGTTGCCTTGATAGACTATGTTTCAATCTTCAGTGGGATATTGCTTCCACTTTAACGAATTTCTATGGAGGAGGAATTCAATTTCTTCTGTTCAATTACGACAACCAACATACCTGCCAGAATCTAATGCCATTTTAAACAGCCATGCCTCAGGGTGCTAAAAACAAGCAAGCACTGGGCTTTTAAATTGCCCATGTTAAAGCTTGGCAATGCTTGACATTAGTGCTGCCCAAGTTGGTTGATGATGAGTCTTTTCATAGCTGTCATTGTTTCACAAAACATGGATTTATTACAGTTAATAAGTTACTGGAAACTGGACCTGGCAAATTTTGACAAGTTACATATGGTATACACCCTTCCATTGCCATTCTGCTGGGTGCCATCAGCTGGTCGTTATATTTATTACATATATGTATTAAAAATTGGAATCTTCCCTAGGATGCTGTGAATCAGATTTGGAGGACTGTAGACCAACTGAAGACGTTTAAACAGTGTTGGAGATTGTGACAATGAGTCTGGACATCTCACTCTGGGGACAGATGCACAGGTCAGGTGTTTGGATCATTTCCCTCAGTTGCCTCAGATCTAGACAGAGTACTGCATCAAGTTATTGACCAGGGGGCTGACTGAAGGACCTTTTCAACCCTTTGCAATCAGAATGTGTGCTCAAAGCAGCTGTCTAGGGCACACAGCAAGTATTTCAAATGCAGCCAGGAGGAACATCTCTGCGGGGCTGACCCATCAATAAGCCCTGTGCACCTTTATCTTAATGTTATTGATAACATTCAGAGGTCTAAATCCTTTACCCCCGAATCTCTGTGGTGATTGTGGTTGTTTTGAGGAGATCTTGTGAAACAATAATCTTAATTTGAATAGGACTTCCTTGCATTGATAAAGTCCTTGTGAGTAAATATAACTGCAGTTTTAGACGGTTTTCATCGATTTTTAAAGCGGCACTTTCCTTTCATTGCCACACAATACTTTTTGTGTTCCTTCAGATTCATGTTTTAGTCAATCACATTTGCTTGCAGTACTCTGCAATATAACATAATAACGGACCAACTTATTGAATGCAGCTATTGCTTTGAAGTTGGCTGAAACTATACTCACACAATGGAAACAATGGAGGAAAAGGCAATATCAGTAAATAAAAAAAAAGTTTTACGATTGATTTAAGGGAATAAAAAGACTTTTTATGGGGTGTAAAAGTACTGTAATGGAATACAAATGTAGACTGCTCCCACCCCCTTCCCCTGAAGAAAAAAAAGTCTCACCTTGTAAGGGCTTCATGATTTATTGCATAACATATAGAATAGTACATTTTTCTTTCCATCACTTCCTCAGTGACCTTGTACAGTATATAAAGGAGCTTGTGTCTTCTTCCTCTTGAATTTATGTTGGCTAAGGTATGTTATTATATTACTGTACACCATTACAAACCTCTTGTAGCTGGATAGAGACATAGAAGGAAGCCGTGTGCAAGTGTGCATATCATTTTGGCTTGGGAGTATTTTACAGACAAGTGACGAATTAAAACCGGCCTGAACATCTTCAAAATGCCTTGACATTGATTTTGCAAGTCTCTTGAACTCTTGCTACAAGGAGGACCTGGCATTATTCCAAGACATTCTCTAATTTGGTGTTTTGAAGTCTAGTATTGGTCCAAAGTCTCAGTGGTAATCAACTAAGTCGAGATATGGTGTCTAGGAAGGCCTTGGATTAACATACTTTTCATACTCACCAATCCATTCAGTGACCCACTCATACTGATAGTGCCAGTGACATCCTGTAAAAAAAACATTGCCTTTAGTATTTAAATCTTCCACCAAGATAGCAAGATAAAGTGATAAAAGAAATTCATTCTCATTTTGCAGTGTTCCATAACCATGCCACAAAAATGCCCCCACCGTATAACAGCACCACCAGATCCTCTTACCTTTCTGTATGTATTATTTCCCCAGATACAGGTTTTTGCACGCAATATCATTAAGCACGAGAAATACTTTCTGTTGTTCATAATTTGCAACAATCCAACTGAGATCCCATTTGAACACACTTCAAGAAAAGAGTCAAAGCTTTGGAGAAGCCTAATTTGTAAATATTTAACAGAAAGCCATTTTCATTTTTCCTCAGAACACCATAACTCCCTGGGGTCTTATTATGTTGCCATCAACATTTTAAAAGATCAGTTGCAGTTTTGTTCCTTCACCGACTTCTGTTTGGCTGTTTGGATGGATTGCGGAGCATAGCTGGATCAAAGAACCTCAGAAAATAAACAAAGTGAGCAAGTGTCCTTATGTTTACTAAGGCACAACCTCCTTTAATATTGATTCCCCTTGAGAAACCCTGAGCTTTAGATGAAGCAATAAGCAAACAGCATGAAGACACTGAGCGGACTGAGGATGTTTATGTGCCTGTGATGCCAGCTGACACTCTCATGGTTAGCCAGCAACAACATGATGTAGAGCTTTTAGGACAGGAGCAGGTTTGTTGCTGTTTGCTGATGTTGTAGAAATACTTAATGAGATTTATGCTAACCAAGAAGATGTTTCTATCCTGCACTAACAGCCCCCGAGGGAATCAATGTTCAACACAAAACACAAATCAGTGAGTGCTGTCAATTAAACAGAGTGCCTTTATTTGATAAGAGAGTGTGTACATTGCAGTATTTGAAGTAATATTGTGCATGGTCATTTTGTAAATGCACCCTGATTCAAATAAATGTAGAAAGCCTGAAAAACTGTAATTTTCTGAATGGAATAGGAGCTAAATCACAACACTTAATACGAGACATGAAAAGAAGGACTTGCTAGTCTTTAAAATGGTTCATATACAGTAATATAGTTCAGAATATGTTAGTTCATCATAAGTGATTTCCACATTATAAACATAAATTTCATGCACTTTGCTCTGAAAACTGTTTTAATCACCAAAGAGATTGATTGGAGTCTTTAAATATAGTTTTTAAAGGACCAACAAATAGAACAGAAGGAAAGCCCTCACACAGTTAAGAAAACAACTGGTCATGGCTCTGGTTGTCCACTCTTTGCTTAATCACACAAATACATTTGGCGTTTATAAGTAGATGAAATTTCAGGCTTTGAATTCACTTGAGGACAGCGGATAAAGGGATGTGATCAGAGCTCAGTGATCACAGCAACAGGAAGCGGGGTGAGTCAGAGTAATGCCAGCAGAGCCAAGGCCAGAAAAATGGATAAAGGCTGCTGAATTCCAGCGTGCCTGTGGGCAATGCATACACGAACACGGGAAGACTTCTTTCTCTGGAGCGCAGAGCGGATCTAAAGATGGTCCATACCTCATGGATGTCTCACAAATGAGAAGCATCACAGTGAAGAATGGGATACTTGTACAATACATCCAGCATCCGAGGATTATGATGTTGGAGGACCAGATGTTCCTGTGCATTTATGGGTGTACATGCTGCATATATATGCATGTAATGGTATGTGGCAGCATCTATTAAATGCACCTTTATCCCTAGCTACTAAATTTGTCTGTCTAAAGAAGAATGCTATTTTTTTTTCCAAATTCTGAGATTGCTCATTTTGTTCTTCACATAACTACTTATTTGAGCATGAAACAGCCATCAACCTTCCTACCCCAGCTCAATAGAGATGAAAAAAAGAAAACAAACAAAACAAGACAAAAAAATCCCTCTCACATAGGCCAGCAGTGAAGCCTTTAATTTCAGCTGTATAATTGCCAGAAAGCTAAAACAGAGGAGGTGAGACACTTTTTAGAGTTCTTTGAAAAGGAAGATTGATTGACTTGCTGTGTATGTACTTTTAATGGGTTTGTTTTCCAAGGTATCCAAATCCCATTAGAATCAGAATCAGCTTTATTGACCAAGTATGTGTATACATACGAGGAATTAGGCTCCAGCTATGGACAGAAAAGCATAGACAGCAGACAATACTGACAACATGACAAAGATAATGGATGTTCAATGGTGTAGAGTGCAGAGATGTTGGAATAGATTATAGAATAAATGGTTAATGGATGGATAAGTAGTTACTATATGTACAGTATGTACATGAGGATTGACAATATACATGTTTTGTTTATCATACTTAATACATGTTCAGACCGTTTTTAAGACTTTCCCACTGAAAAACCAAAATAAATTAAATGACACATTTTTAAGAAATACATTTCAAAAAAATACCTGATGTGCAAATGTGATACAGATAAAAGCTCATATTGGCAAATTAATACATATTTTTTATTAGAAGATTCAATAAAAACTCAATTTAAACAAACAAACAAACAAACAAACCACCACAACAACAACAACAAGAAAAATTGGGTTAAATAAAGACATAAACGCAGGATTAAGTGGGCATTTTGGCTGGGGGTGCCTTATTTTACTACTTTACATTGTCCAGACAGGCACCAAAATATAATGAGCTCATCCTCACATCGTGTGCCACCTCCCCAACAAATGTTTTGACACATGGTCTGCTAATTTTGCAGGTGAAATCCCAACACTACTGAAAACACTGACGATGACATGGATTCATCACAAAGCGTGTATTGAAGAGTTATTAGGCTTTTTCTTTTTTTTTCTCCAACCAATGGAATTGGAGCGTTGAAACCTACAAGATGACGAGCAGTGGGCGCACTGGCCCATCACATCTATTATTCAGAAAAGCATGTGTGAGCAGCTGTTGCCAGGCTCATTAGACAGAGATCATACTGAGACTGATAACACAATGATTGATGTGATCTCACCCTTACATGCTTTCTGTAAGGATCAAGGCATTTTGAAATAATTTGACAGGATATAATAGACTAGAAGTAATGACAAAAATTACAGACAGGCGTATTGCCAGTAATATTTTATACTTTTTCCAAAAGTAGGCAAGTGGCAGAGTTTTAAATGTACTGAAAACCCTAACTAATAATGATGCTTTGGAGGCTTTTTAGCTGAATACAAAAAAATGTTCAAAAAGTATAAAGCGGTATGATCTCCTACAGCAGGGCTGAAGAGAAGATGGCCACCACATATGCATCAGGGATAACGGGGGGCATTTTCTGGAAGAAATCTTTGTGATTTTACTGCTGAAAGATGTGAGCTTTACTGCTGCAGTCTTCTCAGCATCTTCCCCTGATACAAGCAGCAGCAGATGATTAATAGAGGGGGGGGAAGCCTCAATCCCCTGACTAGTCAATCCCATAATGCCCCACCCTGCCACTCACTCTGATCTAGTTGCTAATTAAGGAAGTGCTATGACGGAGTTACACGGTTCACACAAAGGACACATAAATCAGATTTTCCTTTTTCTTTGCAAATGGTTGCAAATTTTTGAACAGCTGCTTGCGTGTGGAACTTAAGTGTACGCTATATTCACCTGTGTGTGTTTTTTAAAGTGTTTCCTTGATGTATGCAAGCGCGGGCAACACTTTATGGGAAATGTACATAAATTATGAATTCCTTCATGGCTTCATGCGTAAAAAGCACAAATGAATTCATGTAAAACATCATAAACTATCATGAATGTACATGCATGAATTATTCTCATTCACGCCTTATTGCCAAAACGAAGATATTTTAATCATGTCATGAAGTAATTAGACCTAGTCAGTCAGTCACGATTACCTACTTTAATTCATCTTATTACACATTCACTAATTTTAATGCCACTTTTTTGGTGGTCCTGTGAACTGTAGGGTGGAGAATAAAGAAGATGTGAACATGATTAATAACTCATAAATCATGATGACTGAAATACCTTAGTTGTTGTATAATTAATGTATGTACATGTACATTAAATACTGTATGAGATGATTGTTTATAAGTTCGTACATGAATTAATGAATACTTTTTCCATGCATAAAATCATGTATGAATGTAGGATAATTCATGCACCCTTATTGTACAGTGGTAACTTGGCTACTGCACTTCGGCGTGCTTCTTTTCTGGGTGGTGCACATCCGAGCATTTTAGCTAATCTTGTTCTGCTCAGTTGCACAAGGGCTTGATCCATTAACCAGATTAATTTGGGAGAGTGGATGAAGATGGAAGGATGGGTGATGTGAGAAGGGACAGCATAGTGCAGAACAGGGAAATTATATAAGGAAAGGGGGAAGGGAGAAAAGAGTTAATAGGAAGGCGGAAAGAAAAGGGCGAGCACAGACAATAGGACTTTGTGGGATTGTGCTGGGAAGAGTAATAGCTCCCTTCTCATCTACTGCTCACTTAAGGCCACAAAAGTGTCTGTAGACAAATGTGTATCAGTGTCTGTGCAGCTTAGGCAATTTCATGGAGCTGAAGAAGATGATGATAATCTACTTAAACTGAAAAATGGGAATGCCTATGGACCCTCGTTCATAGTCTTATTAATACTTTCTTACATTCATACAGTCAGATAGTTAATATGATTAGAACAGAGTGGGGGTAATAACTTCATGCTTCAGCACTGAACCATTTCCCCCTGCCCTGTAAATGTTGAAATATGAAGTATGTTCAAAATGTTAAGTACTGTGCAATCTTTTTAAGCACTTTAGATTTTTATCACACAGTGCCGCCAGTGAACCATCTGATCGGTCCCAAATCTATTCTCAAGTGTGATGTGGGTCGCAAACTTTTAATCGTGAAAAAAGTAAATACGTTTTAGAAATCAGAAAACATTATTTGGTCCCAGCAATGCTTCGTTTGCAATACCACAGAATCAGCCATGGAGCTACATGGTTAGGGACAGCCAGCTGAACCTTGCCAACTTCTTCAAGTCGCTTGGACCAGCCTGTGTTCGAAGCACAGGTTGTCTTTAGGACTGTCACAATAAATGTTAAATGGATTTTGATGCTTTCTATTTAATGCCACAGATCTAACTGACAATTAAAAACTGTTTGTGGCATTTTTTAAGACTTCCTCTCTTTACGCACAAACTGTAGTTTGGGAAAATATGGCTCAGAGCAGGTTTCTAACTGTGCCTCAGCGATGCTCGGTTATGAATAAATCAGTGGATTTTGCTGGCCCACTTGTGTTTAATGGAACAGCTAAACTGAGTGTCATTGGAAGAGGAGAGAAGATGAACTCAGGTTATATAAGTGTTCATGTATTTCTCTAATGTCTGCATCTGTATGCGCTTGTGTGGACTCCTACACAGGAAAACTAATCACTGCTGTAGCAATTATGTGTTATGAATGCCACAATGTCTGAGGGAAACTTTAAACTATAAAACATCTCGAAGGCACAACCGTAAATCTCCCTGTCCACCCAGCTGTCACATCAGACTTCCCCCTTCCTTGTTCTCCAGGTTCAGTTCAGGGTTAATGAAAATGGAGGTATTTTATGGCCACTGAAAGCACTGAATCTGTATCCAATCGTTACATTGTAGGAGCAGCAGTGGTTGGTTTGTTTCTCCCTGAGCTTGTAGCATGATGTGTGTGTGTGTGTGTGTGTGTTTTCGAGCAAGGCTGTAATAAATCATCACTCTCACAAATGTTTTTATACGGCTCTGCCTTAAAAAAAATCATTATGATTTAGTAGTGCCTCTGATTAATCCTGACATTTTTATATCACTCACTAGTTGAGAGCAGACAAGGACATGGTTTGCTCTCACCTCCCAAGCTGTGGGACATCAACACAATGAAATGTGCTGGATTCTGATGAATAATGAAAATGCTGATTTCTGTCTTGTTGATAGTGGTAGAAACAATTATTGACAAAGTTGAAGATTGCTCAGTAAATTATTATGCAGCAGGTGTTCAAAGAGGAGAGAAAAAAAGCAAAGGTGTTATTTCTCCTCTGGTTTACAGTCTAGGGGGCTTCTTGTGCAGCACATCATAGTTTAAAGTACACGTCAGTGCATTTACTCAGTCTGAATACCTCTAGCTATGCAATATCAGTCGCCTTACACTAGCAGCATTAGTGTTCTTACATACAGCCTGATTGCATGCCACACTGATAATGGCAATTTTTCTTCTCAAGTGTCTTTGGAAACTTAATTTGGCCCAAAGTTCAGCTGTCCTTACCATTATCAGAAACCTTTCCACTGAATATATCACTCGTGTCCTTCACTAAATGAAATGCCTTCTTGCTAAATACCATTTTGATTTTCAGATTATCCTCCTCACCTTTAAGGCCACTCATAACCTAGCAACTTAACCTCAAAGAACTCCTTCACATTTACTCACTCGCTTCTGCCATTCAGCTTGCTACCCCAGCTGTGCACTTAATGAGGTCTAGAGCCATCAGCAGTTCTGCCCCTTGCCTCTGGAGCTCTTTCCAAAAAGACACTCGTGATAGCAATGCTCTCCACCACACTTTAAATGCACCTTTTCCAAACTGATGAAAACAAAAGTGTGCCTTTCATATGTAATGAAGTTACTGTGTTTTGTTAAGCTTTAAGTGAAAAGGATATAAAGTTCTGGGACATTTAAGTCCCATAAAAAAACAATTGATGAAACAGGTTCTTCAAGTCAAATGTCTACAAACTCAGTGATAATAAACAATTTTGCATCCAGTGGAAACGGGAATGAGGTCTGAAAATAGGAAAACAAAAAGAAACATTTATGACAGACAACACAACGGTGTAGGTTTAGTCAGGTTTAGGCATAAAAATGAAGAAATGTTAGGGATGGGGAAAGATTGTGGGTTGAGTACATGGTTAGGAATTGTTGCCCTGAAGCTACACAGATGTAGAGTACAGAGACTGCTGGCAGAATAGACATATTTTTAATTAGGAAATAACTCCTGTAGTTTGGTTTTAGCAAGTATTTAAAAAAAGAGACGAGTGATGAGAACTTAAGGTTAGGCTACCTTAGTTCCTTTTAGTCTGGGCTGCCTGGGTGAGAGTGGGTTGTACTGTCTGGCCTCTGTTGAGTTTTGGTGAGTCTTTGGGCACTGGTGTAGATCTTCCTGCATGTTACTAGCTCAACATGCTGGTGCGCACTGCAGCTTGGTCTTCCATCACCATTCTGTATGTTGGCATGCAGGCTCTGGGGATTCGGGTGGCCTTCATGGGAGTCAGGGTGTCCTTGTGGTGTGAATGATCACACTGCCTGTTATTTTTTCTTCTTGCTCCTCTGACTCTTTTCTGGATTTCGTTGTAGTGCATTTTGGCTTTTTTGAAGGCAAATATTTGCTGTTGGTATCAGGAGTCAGATGCTAGTCAGGACCTTGTGTACATGTTCACAAGGAATACAAAAAAGGGGTTCATCAGAACATAAGAATACAAGGTGGCAGATTTGGACATAATACTTTGCTTTGTGTAAGCTTTGTCAAGTTCACAAATTAAAGTTTTTAATTTCAGGCATTACAAATGTTAAACCAGTAAATGTAGTCATCTTAAAATAAAAAATATAGTTATCTCATGTGTGGATGTTGTAGATATGTAGATATGAAGCTGAACTAACTGGTCAAGTACTAACACAGATAACCCAAACTGGAATGCAATGACCAAAAAGCCTGATAAACATGGTGAAACTGTAATCATAAAAGTTCAAGCTCACTTTATTCAGCGGTACTGATTGGTGAAAATCTCCCAGTCCGTACTGCCTGTCTCAGTTCATAAGCTCTCTTTCATAGACACCTGTTTTTCAACAGAAGTTACAGTAAAGGCTTCTGCTCGAGGCAGTGTGGTATATAATAATGCAATAATGAAATAAAAGCACGCCACTCAACAGATCAGTACAACCATCTGCAACAGCACTCTGTTTTTCTAGGAAGCAAAGAGGGTCAGTGTGATTCTCCTATTCATTGCTATCTTATGTAGAGTGGAAATTGCATATTATCAGCTCGGCATTAAATGCAGACTACTCCTGCCACAGGAAATCCAGCAGGGCCATCATGCCTGCCAGTCAACATGAAGCTCAGGCAGGTTGTGACCTCACTCTTTGTTAAATATGGCCGGTATGCAATATCAGAGCAATTAGGAGATCGCTACTGTTACCGCTGTGACTGGCAGGGGGAAAAAAGGTAAACATAGAGAGCAGGTGAGATTCTGCTGGAAAGAGACAGATTTCAGAAACACTGTTAGAATTATTAACCAAAGAGTTGGCAGCTACCGTGATTGAGACATTGTTTTCGGCTTCTTCCATCACATTCTCTGTATCAGAATTTCTCACAAGCCCTTTCAGATTTAGCATAATCACTTGAATTCAACATATTAAAATTTTGCTGTTAAAGGTCAAAGAGACATGATGAGACATTTTATATCCACGGGGCCGTCTTGCCAATCATCGATGTAAACTGCAACTTGAGCAGATGATTTCCCTTTCGAACATCCTCAAATACAACTAGCAGCCATGTTTCTAGCATCTCCAAACACTTTTTAACAGCTACCTTACAAAATCAACTAAATTAACTTGAATTTCAATGGCCTTAGGACATAAAAACTGTATATAGAATCAATAGTCAAATTCTTGCATGCACCATGGATTTCTTCATCTAATAAGAAATCCTCTTCTCTTCTCAGTACAGCCATTCCATGTATATACAATACAAAACCCAATGTGGTTAAAATTACTATTCCAATCTCCATCTCGAATGGCTTTTCTAATTTGATATTTTCCCCAATATGCTTTCCTGCTTCTCTGTTTTTCTCCCTGTTTCTTAAATTTTCTCTCACCAGTGGGAAATACTCACTTTGACAGCCAAATAAGACAAAACAATTAAGTGATATTAAAGTTACACTTAATTCATTTAATTAATATTTTATATGTAATGGGTCAGACAAGGGTGTAAACTGATACATCACTGGTTAATATAATCCTGCAACTGCGCAGCCATCTTAGCAACACCTCCAGGGACTTATTTGAGTGGTTAGTTTTTTCAAGCCTTATCAAAATTAACTGTAATTTCAATAGACATGGGACATAAAAGCTGCACACACAGAATGGCTAGTCAAATTTTGGTTATACTTACAGCTACCTACATTTGTTGTTGTTAACTTCTCTCATATATGCCCATTCAAGATTTTTTTAGTACCATGTCTCTAAAATGTTTCTTTTTTTCTGGGCCTGTGAGCGTCAGTAAGTGACTGGTGACTCCTTGAGGCCAGGTTTGTGTCTCCTCCTGGTCACAGACTATGCTTTTTCAGTTGTTAGGTGAATGTGTTAACCAGAACACCATGAAGCCACTTAAATTCACTGCTAATATGGATGTTCATCACTGAGTGGCTCTCAGAGATCCATCCATCCATCCATCCATCCATCCATCCATCTTCTTCCACTTTTCTGGGGCCAGAGAAGTCCAGGCTTCCAGCTTCTCTGGGGGAACACGACACAGACAACCCCTATGAAAGGAAAATAAATTAGTTTCCCCAGCCTGGAATAGGGTTACCAGGACCCTTCCCTGGAGCAAGGTCTTAGCCCACGGGGCCTGGTATAGCCTGAATAGTAGACATGAGCTGTCATACCTCTCTAATCTATCTTTCATTATCCTGTAAATACTATAATTACCCATTTGAGAATAAGAAGTCAAAATCACAGAAATATGTTTCACAGCCACGTGTGAGAAAAATAAATGAAAGTACACTTCTAATTAACTGTTCGAAAAAAACTGTATGTACCCTGCTGAACTTTATCCCATTCAAACTCTGAGACAAAAACAATATACAATCCAGGTTTCAGGCTTGGTGCTCTGAGTCAAGTATTCGGCCTCACTCATATATTTCCAACTACAATGAGACCATCTGCATTTTAAATGACACTCTCATTCAGAGGGCATTTTTAAGTGAGCTCTGTCTGTGTTGGAAAGTTTTGAAAGCTGGCAGAATAAATTAGAGGAAGTTTATGATCTAAAGGGCCAATCCCTCCTATACTCTTCATGGGGTCCAAAGAAAAGCTGTTTGTCTGTGAGATCTGGGCGATAAAGGCCAGCACACTCCAGGAGAGAAGACAGAACAGATGGGGGGTAAAAAAGAGAAACCACCAACACTCCTGATGCTGTCCACTGACTCAGGCAAAAACTACAGCATACCCCTCAGTACTCTGTTACAGTCCGATTGACCAATCGGCATTCCTGCATGCACCATAGAACATCCAGCTGAGACCTTGAGGGAAAATTTTCTCCTATACAAACACAACAGTCATTCCATGTACATAAAATCCAGCAGCCAATTCAACTAAAATCATTATCCTATTCTCCATCTTGAATGCACTCTCTAATTTTCTATTTTCCCCATTTGTTTCTTTACTTTCAGAATTGTCCCTTTCATTCCATCTCCAAAGGGAAACACTGATTTTTACAACCCACAATGAAATAAATAATCAATAATAATAATCAAGAAGAACCATTCAGAACAGAAATAGAAAACCTGGAAGACAAAGAAAGAGAAACATGGGAGGCAAAGACAAGATGCGATGATGGCTGCAATCAAGACAAATACTTAATCTGAGAGCTGTGGAAACATCACATGAATGTGAATGGTGAAATTAATGGCTAAGTAATACACATTGTGCCTGCAGAGTGCACAAGTTGGCAAGTGGTTTTAAAAGCGCCACAGATGACATGTACCCACTGTGTAGCTCTGCTAAAAGGAGTGAAACAATTGAAGCATGCACTTGAAGGCACTCAGATATATTTTTTAACTGCAGAACACTTAAGAGAATGACCACACAGAAATACAGAGGGAAAAAAACCTTAAAAAATAGGTGTAAAGGTAATTAGTGAAAATAACTGTGATTTAGGAACATCTCTTCTGGGTACCTTTAGGATTTTGAGTTTTGTCTTTAGTAAAAGGCCCCATCAGAATGACTTACAAGAATGACATAAAAATAAAAAATAAAAAAATAACAATAAGTGAAAATAAAACCGCCACTGTAATGTCTGGAGGGAGAAGCTTTTTCATCTCACACCTTTTCACTTTCTTTTCTGCTAGCTGTCATTTTTTGGTGGGGTCCAGATTACAGCAGTGATCAAATTAGAGCTATTATTTGTAATAATAATGTTCAATTCGTTCTCTTTGGGTGGAAAAGGAAATAAAAAAGGGGGTGTTCTTCTATACAGTGGAGTGTTTATGGTCAGGAAAGATAAAAAGATGTATGGGACAAATGCACTCTTGTGTTACCCTTGGACAAGGCACTTGATGTCCAGTGTAAGGTGTGAGAAAAGAAAAAGATAAATATCTTGCTTGTCAAGAATGCAGACAACATGTAACTAAAACAATACTTAACATAAATATACACACATACACAAGCAGTATAGTGTTTTAAGAAAGCAGCTCACCAAAAACAGGAGCCATACATGCTCACACACACATGCAACATTTAATATGTGTTGGTAGGCTACTGGGATATTAGTTCTTACTCTGAAAAGTAAAGAACAGCAGAACTCACACTGTATGTATTTATTAAAAAAAGTTGGTAAAACTGCAACTGCCACACCAAGATCAAATCACAGTCACGCTCTTTGAGCTTTTACAAATAAACAATCATCATGACATACAAGCTGTTGTCAAACAAGTTTACACAACCCTGATTAAGCCTCTGTGCAGCAGGCAGTTTGCAATATGCCAGTAGTGAGGTTTGTCACATGATGTCATGTGCACGTTGCTCAAGAGTTGTCCACCATATTGGACGTGACACAACCACTAAGGATAAATATGTATTCACTGACTAGCTGGCATCGGTTGCTGGCTGCTGATTGGTGAAATCATTTGGAAAGAAGGTGCTGCACCAAAAACCTCCTAGTGATTTATGTGGTTACTAGCAGTTTGCCACGTTTGCTTGTAATTTTCATGTTTGTCTGCAAATACTTGCCAACTACCAGCTGAGCGGAAGTAAAACCTGAAAAAGTGCAAAACAAACTGAAAACGGAGAAAGGTTGTCTTCAAATTAAAAGCATGCCTCAACACTACAGCTAATGCGTTTCAAAAGCCAACTTTCAGTCTGGAGACAAAAGATCTCAATGTCCAGTTTATGTCACAGTTTTCAGTTTCACTACGACTCAGAGAGTAGATGGGTTGTGTTAGTAGATAAGTCCGTCACTTCCATTCAAACTATAACCACAGCAATGTGCAAACAATCAAATTTAGTCATTAACAATACAAAACAATCACAAGGAGGTTCAACACATTTGTCACGACCTGCAGAATCGGCAAGGTGCTGATCAGAATCTCTCCACTCCTAGCCCTCCTTCTCTTCTCTTTTTCCTCTCTCTCTCCCTCTCCCCTTCTCTCCCCTGTTTTGCCGGGGCGGAACTCATGGAGGGTTCACGCCCTCGGTCCACGCCTTCCCGGATTGTGCACACCTGGGCCTCATCAGACCAGCTGGTATATTAGAAGGAGGAGATCAGCTGTTCAACGCTGGATTGTTGTGAAGGCTCTTGTCAGTACACGTCTAGCTCAAGTTTCCTGTGCCTCCGTCTAAGAGACTTAACGAGTGTTTCTTTGTTCCTAGATTCCCCGGACCCGTCCCCGTGTTTCCTCGTGTGGAGTGTGGAAGGAGTGACTGGTCGCTAGCGGAGAAGAGAGAGGTTGAACTGAGCGCGTGTGTGATTTCCCCCTTTTCCCTGGAGCCCTGGACCCCTGCCCCTCACGTCTTGTATATAGCACTAACCCCGCACTGTCTGTACATACACTTGGTGAAGATCTGTAAATAAACCGTCTCTGTTTAAACGCTAGTCAGGAGTCCTGCGAGTGGATCCTCTAAGCAACCCGTGACAACATTGTTTGTGATGGCCATGGACTAAAGGTCTTATTCACTTGGTCCTACATTTGAAAAATGATTGTCACATGTCCAAACTGGCCAACAAATTGACACCACTTAATCAGTGGTCAAGTGTCTTTGTAACCTCAATAAAATCTACAGCAACATTTCTACAGAACAGGCAAGAGCATGCAGGAGTATGTTAGAAACTATGGAAAAGAAAAAAAGACTAGGACAAACTTTGCAGAGCGGAGGCTTACAATCTAAAAGTGAAAGGAATTCATGGTCATTGGTGTGACTTTTCTTTGTTGGAGGCACATTATTAACACCAGTTGAAATATCTTTCACTGACAAAAGCAGCCTTTACAGGCTTTGGATAAAATTGGATAAAATGTGATCTGTTGTGGTTAGACTTTCTGAGATTACAGAGAAAAAAAACACGAAATGAGGTAAACGTCATGAAAGAACCGTACGAACCTTTTCCAGACTCTCTCTTTAATGCTTGCTGTGCGTGTCATTGTAACTATAAGCTCTCCTTCATAACTTATTTTAATCAGCATAATATTCCAGTCATCAGGTAAAGCACTCAGTACCAGATAGCTAGAAAACCGCACATAAAACACGCACAGAAACAGTTCACCACATGTTGTCTCTCCATGTCAGTTGGGCTGTGTGTTTATGCAAGGTAACTACGGCATGTCATCAGATTTTATTAAAAGCAGGTGAAAGACTGGTGAGGAAGCATGTGGGAAATTTGATGCCATGCTTCATTAATACATTTCTGACTTTACAGCTTATTCTGCGATTTAACTTATGTCAAATTCCCTGTGGCATTTAAAAACTTGCCTCACGGTTCACAGTGGAAATCGAACACTGACTGCCCCTCCCTCCTCTATTTTTGACATCTGGAATAGTGCAACGCTAAATGTAGCAAAGTCTTCACACTTCCTTAGGACGAATATAAAAATATCTGCGTCAGTAATAAAGGGTATGGGCTCATTGTGAGAAAGTGTCTTAAATCGAGTCAGTTTGACTCAAAGTTATCTATTCCTCTGTGGCAGTGGACAATTACACACTGAAAATCCACACTTTTTTTGCTCTATCAAAGCCAGCACAGCTGTAGAGGCAGATAAAAAGCAACAATAATCTAGTAAAACTCCTTTCTCTCTCTCACACACACACACACACACACACACACACACACACACACACACACACACACACACACAGATACTGTCCAGGAAAACAGCAGATTTTTTTTGATCCATGTGTCATTTTGTATCATGGCGAGATACTCGCAGATGGAAGTATGGACTGCCAAAAAATTAGGCCCTTTGTGATGTCATACACTTGGGATTATTGGACGATTTTAGTCCAAAAACATTCAGATAGACATCCTTTATCAGCCAGCCTTTGATGTTTTTACTGGCCAGTGGTGAACAGTGGTGAAATCTCTCTTTATTTCTGTGCCATTGTACATTTTTTGTAAATTAAACTGTGACTGTTAATGGACAAAGAACTTCAACTTGTACATAGAGAGGGAGACAGTGGAAAGTGGAGAATTATGGACAATAGTACCCAAATAAAATACAGGTAAATACAGGAACAAAATTTAACCAAACTGTTTATGCTAAAGAAAGCAGCTTGTAAAAGATCTAATGCTACAAGCTCAGGAAATTATGTTATAAAATGTACCTCAAAACAGCACAAGATAATATCCCCATGACTCATTGCTTGCCTAAAATAGCATTAGTATATAGATAAATAATGATCCAGCAGTGTGTCACAATAGCTGTACACCCTGGAACATCGCTGTTTCCTATTTTCCAGTATTTTTATTTATATAACACAGACATGCAGCACATACATTAGATATAGCACATACAGTATGGGTATTAGATACCCAGAGGAGCTTGCTTGCTGCTAAGCCTCTGTGTTTCTTAGTCAAACTAAAGAAAAAAAATCTGCTAGACTAATGTTTACATGGAAACAAATAGTTAGAATTGTGTTTTTTGCGCTCTTGCCTCACAGCAAGAAGGTCCTGAGTTCAATTCCACCATCAGGCCAGGGTCTGTGTTAGCCTTGCAATAGACTGGCGGCTTGTCCAGGGTGTACCCTGGCCCTAAGACAGCTGGGATAGGCTCCAGCGCCTAGCAGAAGTGAATGGATGGATGTACCAAATCAAAACAACAGTTGCCTTGAGGCACTTTATATTCTAAGTTAAAGACTCTACAGTAATACAAAAAACAGAGAAAACCCCAACAATCATATGACCCCCTATGAGCAAGCGCTTTGGCAACTGTGGAAAGCAAAAATTCCCTTTTAACAGGAAGGAAGCTCCAGCAGAGCCATGCTCAGGGAGGGGTGGCCATCCTCCGCAACCGGTTGGGAGTGAGTGGATGAAGAGAGGACAAAAACATGCTCTGGATGAGAGCCATTGATTAAAAATAAATAATTTCTCACTTGTGTGTGGGTGTGTGTGTGTGTGTGTGTGTGTGTGTAAAGCTCTATAAGAAAGTTGTCTGTGAGTACTTTGGTTCTGATACTCGAATGGTTGAGAAGAATACAAAGCAGCTGCTGGCTGCTTTTCTCAGTGGTATCACTCGGATGGTAAGACAACAGTCCCTCTCCCTGAAAACATTCCTCCCCCACTACTAACAGGAGGATAAACAGCAGATAATTTAAGGCTACTGTTTGTAGAAATTAGGTGGCTGGCTCACACAAGCTTGCTCTGCTAAAGCTACGGCCCTTGTGAGCTCCTAGTTCGTGCCGCTGTGGATTGCTCCCAAGGTGAGTTGTTAATCAGTGACATCACATCACACTTCAAAATGATTCTGGTGCATATTATGCAAAATTGGATGTAACTAGATGTGATCAAATATCAGATAAATAGATTAACATTAAGTATTATTAAAGCTTATGACTCCCATTGACAACAGTTTGCAGTCAAGTAAAAAACTTTTGCAAACATAGAAATAGAAGCTGTTGCTGAAGTAGTGTGAAATACCTCCAAACTGATGAGCATTTGCTATTAGCTTCCTCCATGCTAAGTTAGCTGGTGTCTGCTGTCGCATGATAAAGTAAACGCAGAGCAACATAAACTGACCTGAATGCATCAGCTCATTGTCACAGATATCTGATCCAGTTTTTGGGGGTTTGTGTCAAACTGATATCTGACCCAAATATTGTTTCAATTTCATGTTTTCAAAAGAAGCCTTGTTATCTATATTCGCCTAAGGGAAGTCTTTGTTTCAGTGAAAATCATTTGAGACATAGTCGCTTTAGAAAGCAAATCCTGTCTTGAACAGTTTGCTTATTAGCAACTGTACGGTTCAACTAAAGTGCAATGAGGGTAAGATCTGAGAAGTCCACCTATTAAATTAAATAAAGTGTGAATGCTGTGAACTCAAATATTTTTCTATGCCAGTTATAACCAGTGTTAGCGGTTCCTGAACAATATGGGCTCTTGGTTATCTTAAATACTAAACACGTTGGGGAAGATAAAAGGATATAGTCAAGAACAGGAACAAATATCAATTTCCTCTCTTTTCATATCTCCATTTCACACTATCTGCAACAGCTTGTGAACAATAAATCATTTGTATGTTTAATTAGATTACAGTTATTAAAATTTCCCCTTCTAAAATGCCCCTGACAAGGACAAAATAAAAAAAGCTGTGACTGTCATTTAACTTTATGAGCAGCTTGCAAACAAAAGAGGAAAAATCATGACTGTAATAAGTCAGAAAGTAGAAACACAAAGAGAAGGCTGTAGAATAGCAGCTTAGGCACACAGGATGAGATATAAAAGCAGCTTCTCTTGTGAAGCTGATGAGGTGTTAAAAAAGAAAGACTGCCAGGCAGAGGGAATCAGAAAGAAAACAGCGGAGAGATATGGAAGCAACAAAAACAGCCCTTAATAGAAAGGTAAACGGAAAGAAAAAAGGTGATTCACAATTAAGCAATACTGCAATGAATGCCAATTCTTGGGGCGGAAAAAGAAAAGTAAGGATCTTTCTTCTTGAACAGGATACAGAACTCTGTGGTGTATGAATTATTTACCCTACTTAAAATTCTCCGCACCAAAACACGTCAGCCCCACAGCTGATGAGCTGTTTTATCAGTCAGGTGTGAAACCCGATTTTTCCTTTTAAAGGTGAGTTTCTTTAGTACTCCTCGAGACATAAGACACCCATAATGAAGCTGCTGAGGCTCCAGATGAAACAAATCTACAACAGGAAGAGAAAGCATCCTAGTGAAATGGGTTAGAAGAGAAGCAGGAGAATACTGCATGCGCTTAAGTCTGTCTTTTAAGCCATTCCTGCAATTTCACCAAGTCTTGGGACAGCTACATTTGTGATGCATTGTTTTATATTTAAACAATTAAACACATTCAGAATATGGAGCAAATCATTAAAGCCTCAAATTACCGTGGCATTCATCATGGGCATGAGTGTATGTAAACTTCTGGTCACATCTGTATTGCTGAGTCGCTCATCCATTTCCATAAAACTATCAAAACATCATCAGTACGTTTCAGGCTCTCTGACCTGTCAGACTCACATCACAGAAATCTCAGATTTAGATCATTTATTGGAGGAAGTTGACACTCTACTGTAGGTAGCCATCAGATCTGGACCAACAGAAGAGATACCTGAAATGTTTTCACACTAACATGTGCAGCCAAAGGCTCAGTAAAGGAAAAAAAGATAGTGGCGATAATGGGAACCCTTGTTAAGTAGGAGCGTCTTTGTAGCTATAATGCTTTAGTTACAGATGTCTGTGAGTTGTCTGATGTTTTCTGTGGGTGAAATAGAGCTCCAGGTTGCTCAGAGCGATGAAGAACAAATCTATGCTATGAAACAGCTTTTCAGCCTTAAGAGAAGCTAATCATGGTTTCTGGTATTTATAGTGTTACATCAGAAGGAGTCTTATTTTTTGATTTAAAAAAAAAATCTGTCTTTGGCAGATCCAAATCTGAATGATAATGTGTTGCCCTTAATTTCAATGCTGTTGTTAACAGTGATATTCAGTGACAGAAAATATCTTTATCAGAGTTTGCAAATAGTGTTATATTAGCAATTGTCATGTACAAAGGAATGGTTCTGTTTTTTGCACATCAGAAATTAATTTATAGAAAGGAGATAATAAAAAGGGGGGCCTTCTTGTAAAACGTTGCTGGATAGCAATCTTCTCTGGATAATCTATTGCCCTGAATGGGACTTAAGCTGGTTCTGGGAGAGAGAGGGGGACGTTCCTCTGTGTGTTTTAACCAGGCTTCTTCTTCCCTCCTCTTGCCAGTTCCCACTGTTTTTTCTGTCATCATTATCTTTTCAAAATCAGATCTCAAGCATGCAATGTGCTTATAAAGTTTTGCAGCAGAACCCATAAATATCTAATAAGGAGATTATCGGTGGTGATAAGAGCTGTGTCTTGAACTGCAACCAAGACCCCAAGCAGGAGTTTTCAGTGGAGAAGTCCTAAAGTGGTGCATGAGGCGAGGAGCGTGACCTGAGCAGGATCAATGTTTTTTGTTTTGTTTTGATTTTTGTTACCCTCACATGGTTATGCAGTGTGAATCCTACAAAAATGTATTCCTCTTCATCCTCTCTATTTTGCTACTCAACTGTAAATTTAATGTGTTGGTGGGGGCAGAAGTTATAATATGTTGAAGGCCTTGAAAACATGATGCAACCACAGAAAGAATTAAACACTATTCAACACATGTGCCTGCATCAATAGTATACACAGCATTGTAACACAAAGACACCTTAATATGAAATGTTCTTCATGAAGAACTTTGTGAAAAGGCCAGTATTTTCTCACTCTCCATGATACAAGCTCCCCTGCTGAAGCTTCTATTTCCAATTTAAACAGAACTTCATATAGAGTCGAACAATGCCTAAACCATATGTCAAAGAATAACAATGCCTAAAAGCACCTTCCAGTCATCTGACCTTTCACGTGTCTGTATGGAGACTGTCCAGATAAGTTGTCTTTCAGCTGCTCCCTTTATGAGTTGACACACTGTCTCATGTTCCTCCATTTCTCTCTATCCCTAGCATCCTTCTGTCACACCAACCTTGAGCATGTCCTCCTTCACTACATCCATGAGTCTTTGTAGTTTTCATCATTTACCTCTGATATATTCATTTCTAATCTTGGTGATCCTTGGCCATTTCTACTCTTCTACCGCAAGCTTGCCCCCACCCCCGTCTTTTGGCTAGTGCCTCTGTCTCCAAACCATACATCATAGCAGGTCTCAGTGCTATCTTGTAAACCTTCCCTTTTTACTCTTGCTAGTATCCTTCTGTCACAAATCACCCCTGAAGCTTTATCTTGCCTGCACTCCATTCTTCACCTCTCTTGTGCACTGTCCCTTACTTTGGATGGTTGACACCCAGGTACTTAAGCTCATCCGCCTTCAGTAACTCTATTCAGAATATGCTGTCCAGATAAACTACTTAAATGTTTAGAAATGTGTAGGACAGTCAGTTGAATAGCCTGGACACATGAACAACGGACATTTTCTTAAAGCACAAACTCAAAATTTTATTCTAAAATGAAATAAAACACACCACAGAACAAAGAAGCCAATCAGAATCAAAATACATTTTGATTGTTGGTCTTCCTCTCTCTGAGCATCATTTATCTCAGACAGAAACACATTACTATTTATCCACCTACTCTTCTTCTCTCCAAACAACTTTACAAAAACACATCTACTAAAAGTTGATTTTTCCCTTAAGATTTTATAATATTTTCTTTTCTTTTCTTTTATAATTGAATTTTGTAGTGTATAAGCTATGTTAAAACCACTGGGTATCCTCTTCACTCCTATAAGATAAAACATTGTTTAGTGTTACAATCCTCTTAATAATACTAAGCATTCATATCTGTACACATTAGAATTGTGCAGTCTACAAATCAACTTCTTAGTTTTATTAAAGGTTGAATTAAAAGATGCATTTTGGTGAAAAGCCGATGACCCCTTCATGGGTGGATATATCTAAAGAAGATACTGAACACATCAGAGAGAGAGAGTAATTTGTTCCTTAAAAAGAAAAACTGCATGCAGGTCTCCAATGCTGTCCTCCTGCCTAGCAACCTCCAGTGAAGTACTGACAGCCCTGCTTACACACAAGCAAATGATGTCACCAACCATTGTCTCCAATGACCTTCTCTTCTTAAAATTAATTGTTTATCCACTGCTTTGAGGGTGATGGTTACCCCTTATTCAAATTGATTCATAGGTTCCAAATTTTGTCTGCTTATTTTGACTGTTATATGTGTAATTAGTCCCATTTGTTTGAATGTGTCTTTCTTTTCTGGCATTAGGAAAAATGTTTTATATTTTCAAAGACATTGCCTTTATTTTTTTTTCTCCTCTCATGTACAATTCAGCTGCTCACTCTTGAAATTACTTATAATACTTATCAAAAGCATTGCATTGCTGGACAGTGATTTAACTGTCTTAATAATGGTGGGCTTGATAATTCTGGTTAATGCCATAGTTCCCTCCCAAAATCAAGCCAATTTCACCATGTAAATTTGTACTGAATATAGCCTGAGAACAACACTTTACTGTAGCAGTATTAAAGGTGTACTCGAGCCGCTGAATATAAGACAATATAAGAGGTATACCAATGTGTGCTGTCATTTGTTGTTCAGCTGCAGGGAGAAGACTCAGTTGAGAAAGGAAGATGAGAAAAGAAAAAAAATCAGAGGAGCAGGAAGAGGATGTAACCTGGTAAGTGAGGCAAAAATGGAAAAAAAAGTAATTTGTCTTTACAGATAAGCAGAAGGAAACCTTCAAAGAATCCTTAATAAAGTTATAAAGGGAGTGCTACTATAGAAGCAAAGATGAGACAGGTACAAAACAGGCTTCCATGGATGAAGAGATGATTGGTGTAATTACGAGGGGCTGAAAATGAAAAGCTGCCTTCATGCGAGTACTGGTAATTTAATCCGAAGTGAGGGAAAGGCCAGAGAGCAGCAACAAGTTAAATAAGTGGAAAGGTGTAGACACATGCATGCACACATGCGCATGTGGCCCACACAGACTCACACAACACTCATGCTGTGGCTCGTAGCCAAGGGAGAATATTCTCTGAATTCCATCTGGTACAGTGAAAGCTGATCCTGTGCTCACTGAGCGCCTGTGCTAAAAAACCTGCTGGGGCCAAGTGCAGAGTCTCCATTCACACTCTGTTGACCTCCATCAGCTGGAGCACTAACGCCTTTTGGACTCTTACCTACACTGCAGGGTTTCTGCATTCAGAGCATAGGTACCATTTTCATCCAGGTGCACTTGAACGTGTTATACATGGGAATGTCACTGACCACCACATCATCTTTCAAAGTTACAACCTTCATGAGTTTTTAGTAGAGGAGTGTGGCTCTAATTACTTCAGACATTTAGAAATGATACATGTATTATTTGGAATGCAGAAATCATATTTAGACATCAGACTTAGAAAACAAAATGTCTAAAAACCAAACGCGTTAAAAATTTGTTAAAAGAGCATCAAGGCACCATGGGCCATGCCAATTATCCTTTTTAAGCTCATCTATGGACAAGAAATACAAGTATGGACAAAAAACACTTAGACCTTGGACAGTTCCATTTCTTTGGTAGCATGTGTTACTAAAAACAATGGTGTGAGACATCCATGCTTAGACTGCTGCCATTGTGTCTTGTACTAGAATGAAATGAAAGGAAATGGATGAATAGATGGATGAAATAATTGAGCGTCTGTAAATACTGTCATTTGTGATTTTTGTGGCTTCCGGAGACAAAAATGAAAGAGAACAAAAATACTGTGAGTACCTTCTATGTAATTATGGCAGGGCTGATGTATAAGACAGTTTTATATTCCATTTTTATGTCCTGGATCCCATTTCGATTTCCTGCTGCAATTATTCTTCTAGAGCCCATTAGTGCTAAGCTTAAGTATAGTGAAACATGGAATTGGCTAATTTCCCAAAATTCCCCAGCAGATGCTGCTGGGTTGAGCTCTCCCACATAGCAAGCAGGTCTGGCCCGGATCTGGTATCAAGCCAGCACTGCTGGTGGACTTCTGGCATGGTAAGACGTATGTCATTCAGATATGGGGCAGGCCTGGCATAGATGGCACTGTCTATGTGATGGCATGCCACATCTGGCTCGATTTTGGTTTGGTTTATGTGGCCCACGCTCATAGAAAACAGGTCTGGCCCGGATCCAGCATCAAGCTGGCACTTCTGACTGACTGGTGTCATGGCAGAGTGTATGTCAACCAGGTGTGCACCAGGTCTGGCAATGATGACACTATTTATGTTCATATTTTCCTATTTCAGTTAGAAGACCCAAATGCCATGTTGCAATACTATACTGCTATGGTAGCCAACGTTTCAAATGCAGATTTGACAGGTTTGTGAGTGTACGATTTATCCAAAACCTAGTGAGGGTTTACTCATGTTTGCCACTGGGTGGCTGTAGCTCCAGAGGTAGAGCAGGTCACCTACTGATAGGGAGGTTAGTGGTTTGATCCCTGGTTCCTCCAGTCTGCATGTCAAGACGGTGAATGTGTATGAATGTAGTTAGGAAGCACTCAGTTTGGAGAACGTGTGTGATTGGATGAATGTGGTATGTTGTATAGAGCTGGGACAGTAGAAAAGCACTGTATAAGAATCAGTCCATTCACTGTCTGAACAGAGTTTTGTCGTGTCACTTTTGCACTATTATGTTCCGGCATATGTTGTTATTACATGGCTTGATTAAGGTACACATTAGGCTGAGATCTGGGGCCAGAGATGAAACTGTTCTGGGCCAGCACAGGGCCACCAGTGTGTCTGCAACTGGCCTTGTGCTGGCCCATGTGTGGGCCACCTCTGGCAAACCAGATCTGGGCCACCAAAGGGCCGTCATTCTTTGCGGTATGTGGGCCATGTGTAAGCACATTGTGTTGGCCAGATCCGGGCCATACCAGTTTTGCTATGTGGGCTCCTGTGGTACATATTTAACAAACAAATTGTAGGTCAGAAGTTCATTTTGACCTACCTTGCTGTTCCGGTCAGTAGAAAGATACTCCTGGCTGTCACAGGAAGCACACAATGCAGTAAGGAGGAGTCAAGTAGACACATCTCCTTATCTCCAACACTATCTCACACATAACAGAAAAGCCAGTGGCCAAAACATCCTCATTAGTGCCAGAGAATACACTCAGAATTGTGAATGTCTCTCTCTGATTGCAAGATTACTGGGCTTTCCCAGTGGAAATTGAAGGGACACATTTATGCGGGGATACAATAAGTCCAATCATAATTGTCAAAACTGATTTCACAGACACTATCATCTGCTACTTAAATTATACATGTGAGGAAAGCACCAGCATCATGCAAAGCACTGTTAAAGCTGAACCATGGCATCAGGGCAGCTAATATAAATTATTTTTTTTCCTCATGACTCTGACACACTTTGGTATGAGTATGAAACCATCCATTACCACAGAAAATTGATTCATGTAAAAATAGGCCACGCTTGAAACTGAAAGCTGCAAGACATTCGCTGAATTTAAGGCCTCTAAAAATTAATTTCTCAACTTGACACACAGAACATGCAAGAATGTAAGATTAGGCTGATAAACAATGCCAAAGCAAGATTCAGTTCAATTCAACCCAAGATTCAATCTGTTGCTGCAGATGAATTTTTTACAATTTATTCCAGACACAATGCCACAGTTCAGCCCGGGGGCCATCGGTGAGCGTGAGTGGAAGTACAAATATGACTGAACATGCAATCTGTGATGAAAATCAACAAACCATCCAAATCATCTCACCTGACAAACAACTGCTACAACTAACACTGAAATGCCACCAAGTTCACCTTTTTTCACCCTTATATTAATTTAAATAGTATCTGTGCAATATTTCTGTGTGTCTTCTTCCTATTGTTTAGCAAGAAAAGAAGCATTAATTCAATGTCTCTGTCTCACCACACATTGACAAGCACTCTCAATGCTGCTGTCAGGGCAAGAAAGGTAACAAAAGGAGGGTATCCCAGCTGACACTGAGCGAGAAGCACACTCTGGACAGGTTTCACAGACCTTAACCTTTGTCTACATATATAATCTAATAAAAAGCCATAGATGATGTATTCAGGGTGCACTCTGCCACCCACTTTCTCCCATGATAAATGAATAAATACAACTGCCCCCCCCCCCAAAAAAAATCAATTATTTGTGTCCTTGTGGTCATAGGTTAAAATAAAAAGGACCCTCCATAAGGAAAGAAAAGTTACTGTCTGTAAAGGACAGGAACGCAGAAGGCAGACATAAGTAACAAAAAGCATGCTGATTATTAGGCTGAAAAATTAAGTCCACCGAAAAAGTCTAAAGTGTAAAACCTAAAAACACAAAAAGTTAGATAAATGCAATGGGACAAGAAAACATTGAAGGGAACGGTGGAGATTGAAGGCATGAACAAAAAAGGCAAAGCAGATGGAGGTACAGAATAAGGGAAACATTCAGGGAACGAAACACACAAGAAATAAGAACCTCAAAAGAGGAACTGAGGCTAATTATAAACCAGAACTAGAACAGTAAGGCAATGAAAACTGGCACCCAAAACTCAACTGAAGTCAAATCACATGAGAAAAACTAATGTTCAAACTTAGTAGAATAATAATGAGTAGTGCTGCATGGTACTGCAAATTTTGGTATTGCTCTGATACCAAGTAAATACATGGGCAGTATTGCTGACACCAATACTGACACTGATACTTTTAACTTATAAAGACAGCTTATGTAGCGGAGAGCCGTGTGTTATGACTTTTGAGGTTAATCATCATAAGTTTGCATTTCTTAACACATTTTAATGACCACTGTGATTTTTACTTTCTACAATAATTAGTTACCACAATGCAAAACACCTCCAAGCTTCAAAGTAGGAAATAAAAATGCTAATTACAATAATCAACACTTCAAATCCCAGAAACACAGACAAAAATTCAACAGAAACCCAAATGCAAATATACTGACAAAGAATACGTCAAAACTCCCAGAACAACACAAAACCTTACAACAATCACTTCCTTAGCTTGCCCAACCTTGGCAATGTCCACATGTACATGGGTAGTTTTTACAACTGGTACCTGTCAAAAGCATGACAAAGCAACAGGTGACACTATAACCCTAACTGTACAGAAATATCGGGCAATCAGAAGCCAAAAAACCTTTGACATTGTTCCCTGTACATATGTGAACACAGTGGAAGAGTGAAGTGGAATTTCTGAAAACTCTCATTGTGGGAGGAGTTTTTCAAAAGTTTTCAGTGATCTAATATGTTGTTCACTCGTGATTGCATAACAAAAACAAATAATCAGAGACTCATTCAATGTTGGTCCCTCTCAAGGCAGCAAAAAGCTGCTACCGACTGATACTTTTGACTTTGGAAGCACAAATAAATGGCACACACAGTAGCTAAACTGTGTCTCCTCATCATTGTTACTAAATAAATAAATACATAACTAAATAGAAAAAAGAAGACCAAATTATCCAATGAAAAAAAGGTAAAAGGCAAAATTGATTTGTCCCCAAACATTGATAACATTAACGTCTCATTCATGTCATTTTTCAAGAAGCCTAATTTATATTCCAAGTGACAAATTACAAAATTTAATGGAATTTTCTTACAATATGACAAAGATACAAAAGGTTTGCACGCAGTTATGAAAAAAAGAACAAAGCAGCAGCATAACTAAGTTTAAAAAAAAAAAGACATTTTGAGATGTGCCAGTGGGAAAATGTGGATCCTAGTGTTGAGTGTGCTTGCTCATTGTCACAGTGCCAATAGACTGAGATGAACGCTGTCATTAATGTTTTCCTAACAACTCTCTTTTTTCTGTTATGACAAGAGAAATACCCACTATAAAAACAGCTCAGTGCTTAAACAAGGGGAGACACCTCATTTGACCTATTGGAAACACATCATTGCTCTTAATGTTATTTATTTAAGTGCAGCAGCAGCAGTTCATCTGGTGTAAAAGCTGGATATTGAGCCATTGATAGTCTGGATCATTCCCTTCCAGTGTTACCACAGTCCTAATACAAGATAGATGAAGGCAATGAATGTGCTGTACATGGAAAAAAAAATATTTTCTTTGCCTCTCCATCTCTGTCCCTTTCAGTGAAAGCAGAGTACAAAGCCTACCCCGATGGAAATTGTGCTGCTCACAGTTTCATTTGTCTCGTCACATATAAATTATTTTTTTATTTGGAGATTATCGTATTCTGTTTCCCCTAAACCCCCCTTAGGAGAAATGAGGAGCAAAAGAATAAATCAATGTAAGACAACTTTTTCTTAATGCATTCTTCTCACTATTTCAGAACAGCTAGAGGAACACAAGAAAAGTGGGTGATATACTAAAGAGATGAGACCTGATCAGGGAAAGAAATGTCAGCCGTATTGGTAAGCCAGTCAAGTTATCTTTTAGATCTTACTGAAAAAAGAAAATCAAATAACATTTGTATATTTTTGTTAGGATCAAGCAGATATAACAAATAGGCTATTTCTTAGGAAGTAAAATTAAAATTCTTTCACAACTGGGAAAACTCACAAACATCTTTTTTTTGTTAGAAAACAAATCTGAAGGCCACATTTATTGTTGGTATGCATGATGAGTTGTTGAAGTCACACTCAGTGGTGGAAAGAAAATATGTGAACTTAAAACATTTCTTTATTTTGCAAGTGGTGTTTCACTAAGGAGAGATCATTTGAAGGAACTGTACATGATTTATTTAAATGCAGAGTTTGATCAATGAACTTTTTTGCCAGTTACATACATAGCAGATGGAGTCCAGCAATGGTAGAAGTAGGACAGGACCCCCTGGAGTCTAGATGCTGTTGGTGGCAGAGGTGAAGAAGGTGTAGCCTTGGAAAAAGATCTTGGATGAAGGATGGGGTGGAGATGGGGTGAAGGCGGGTCGCACAAATGAGAGTCCAAAAGGCAGAATGACAGAAGAGCGATGAGCTTTACAGATCTTCCTTATTTTACCTGCACATAAGCTTCATTAGGTTGTAACCATAAAGTTTTAGCAGTAATCTTGATAAGTCAGTTAAAGCAGATATAGTAGAAGCAGTTGTCAATAAGGTGTTTAAGTAACGACTTCCCAGCTTGTGAAATCTGACCATCTGAGGAACAAATGAATGTAGGCTGACAAAACTGTCCAAAGCTAAGAAACTGAGCTCAATTATGCCATGGAGATCAACATGCTGGGCGCACAAAAGATCTCTAGGAAGTAAAATGTTTGAATGATGTGATGAAATGCTACATTTGCATGAAGAAAAATGGAAAATTAGCCAGACTTTGAGCATCTAAAAAACCCACAAAGGAACCTACAGGAGCTAATAACTAATTAGACACAGATGCTGGAGTGAGCAGGAAGACAGCGGCATGTGGGAAGACATCTGGTAGACAGGAAAAAAAGGTGCTGGAAATTTAAGAAAGAAGATAGATTTTAAAAGAAGACATAATAGTATTGATAAATGGAACCATATATAACACTCCTCAGTCCTCAAATACATTTATAGGTTTGGACAATAAAGAAAATGGAAAATTTGAAACAAGCAGCACTGGTAAGAAGAATATCAATAAAGTAAAGCAAGAGGTAGACTGATCTTTGCAGATATTAAGACCCAGAGTAAAAAAATAAAGCCATGCTCTCACTCTTTATTAATAAAAAGAGAGACGTGATCAATGAGTAGGGTGAAGAAGAGTGTGAGAAAGAGAAGATCTGTGAAATCACAAAGAGAGTCAGATGTGTAAAGAGAAATAAGGACAGTGCAGGAAAATTTGGAGAAATAGAAGATTATGAAAAAAAAGGGCGACAGGCTTTGCCATCGATCTGCTTAATTTCTCACTACTTCACATACTGTAAGTGTCTTAAAACCCAGTACTTAAATGATTCCATCTGTACAATTTACTCAAAGGATCATCAGAATGGCACCATAAAGTATGCATAATTACATCCAGCTGATAATGAAAAATTGGCTTGAATTTCTGAGAGAAAATAAATGGGAGAGGAGAACGTGGGTACAGCAAGTGAGATAACCCACAGATGGCAGAATTAAAATGAAGCTGTTAGTGTTTCCATTTGTGCATATTCATAGTTGAAACTTAATTCATTAAGCTCTTATTAGAAATTCAGCAGACATCTGAACAGCTTTCATTGGCTCAAATCTTACACAACTGGGATTTCTCTTACTGAAATTGACACATTCTACATTTAATGCCCCTGAACCCCAAAATAAAAAGCTGGTTAACAGATTACTCCACCAATGCCAGACACCTGTAAACAGTCTTTGTTTTGCAAAACAGCAATTTCCCTTTAATTAATGAAGCTGGGGATTAAATATGATTATAAGATAAGCAACACGTTTACATCTCTCAATCTGAGGTCTAGCTTAACAGACAAATTAAAGAGTGAGCAAATTAGCACGTGTATAAAAATAAAATAGTAAATTCTGCCTCGAAAATAAGCCACACAGAGATCTGTGGGAATTATGAAAGTGCAGTCAAAAGTTAATTAAATGGTAAATGAAGCACTAGTAGTTTGAATTAGCCAAGTCATCTTGGTATTTGCCAAAGCATCCGCTTTGTGTTGCCTGGGACTATGTCCATTGCTGGGCTGTTGTGAAAAGATAGGCTGCTTACTGGTAACCACAGAAGTGTGTTTACCAGTTTCTGCTACAAAGACACAACAGAGCACTCGGGGCACGTTCTGACTCGGGGATTAAGACGCCAACCATAAACCATAAAATGCAACATCCATGCTTCTGGGAATCTTTGTAATGTTTGTCTTTTGCTTTGTTTTCCCTATCAGCTCTGTACTGATGCTTTCAAATAAAGGCATACCCCCCACCCCACCACCTCAAAAAAGTTAAAGACCACCAAGGATTTAAGTTTCAGACACACACAAAAAAAAGACAGCTACTGAAAATTTTTACTTGAAGCCGTCAGCTCACACTGATGAGGGTGAAGTCAAATCTGTAAGGTGGTGCAGCTGGACTACCAAGTGATTTGAATCTCTTCATTTGATATTACAGCTCCATGTAAAGCTGAGACAATTAAGCCTGACAAAGGATCCCTGAGGAGGAATGATCAGCTAAAAGAACATTATATGCCCCATTATATGTCTCTGCTAATACCAACTCAGAGTCTCAAAGCAGACCTTCTATCCATCATATTAATGTGTCTCCTATCAAACTACGCTGACCGTGAAAAAATCTGTGCTACAGTATAACTTTCCGACACACTTGTGACTACTAATTCACCATAACAACTAGGCTGCACTTCATTGTAAAGCTTTAATTAGCCTGATGCATATAAAACGTATTTGTCCACTCACTTATCAGCGGCACCGTCCTTTCTCTCAACACTTTACTGAAAATGCATACAGCTCTATGAGAAGTGGAAATATTGAATTTAGACCAGAAAATGTTTGTGCCAAGCTATCCCATCACAAACTACAGTTCAGTCAAGCTTAACAAATACAACATTCATGCTTTGTCTGCTAAGGAAAGCATTTGATTGAGTTTGCTACAGTTGCTTTAAACTTGAGATAAAAATGACTTGTATTAAGTCCACTCAAGCAGTACTCCATACACATGAAAAATAAATTACAGCCCATGGAAACTGTTGCCATCTTTAATGTTTTACTTCTTTGGAAAAGCAAATATTAGATTTTTGGCAAAAGATAAAACTGGTGTACTTGAATAACATCACAGAGAAAATCAGCTTTAAAAAATGTAAATATGCATTTGACAGAAAATTCTTCTGTGGGAAAAAATGCACCTTTGCACACTAACTGAACTAGATTTCTAACAGATATGTATATGTTTTTATGATATTTATCCAGCAGTCTGTGATATGAGCTTAAAATGTTTGACTGCTCTTCTTTCCAAAATTCCTCCAGTTGTAAGTTGTTTGATTAAAAAGTTTTTTTCTTGAGTGGGCTATATCTCAACCATCGCTTTTCTCTGTTTGAATGATTCCTTGCTTAGAGTATTTAAAAGGTCTTCTAGTTAGGTCTACATTATCTTTAAGTACTTGTTGGATGCAGACATCATATTCCAATCTATGACAGCAACCAGTTAAGTCCACAAGGGAGCAGAGAGATTCCTTTACACCAGCAAGCTTGACAGCTGGCATGAGGTTATGAAAAACTCATTTGGACTGTTCTAAAATGTCTACTGTTACCAACTATCTCTGTGTTTGATTCACCTTTTCAGAGCACAATCTACCAACGTGTCTGGTTTTCCTGATTTTCTTACTGGAAACTTTTGCTTTAATGTTCTTTATGGACAGTTAGGAAAGGATTAGGAAAGATCTGTGATGCCCAGTAGATATCAATATAGGAGCAAAACTGGGACCAATTAATTCAATAATTAATTCGAATAACTCAATATTTATGGATTTGAAGACGGGGTATTGCTTTTTTTACAGGCTCAAGTGGTGGTTCAGATAGTGAGAGGCTGGGGAAAAGTTCACACTAGAGAACTAGGGCAAACATTGAGTAGGGTGTTTGCCCCGAGGGGATTCTAGGTAGAACAGAATCCTTAGTGTGGGCTGTGCAGTGTAGGACTCTAATAAAGCAAGAGAGTCCAAGCACGAGCAGGAGCAGCACAGCACAGTGGTGTATAACACATCAACAGTTTATATACACTGGACATGTGTGGTTCAAGGTAAACAGGAAGCACTGGATAAACTGCTTATAGAAGACATTTCACTCACAGCCACTGCCAATCATATGGGCAGCAACTGGATGTATTCAGACATGTTGATGAGGTCAAGATAACCTGACAAAGTTCAAAGAAAGCATAAGAATGGCAATAAAAGTGATTTATAAAGCTTTGAACAATGCATTGTTGTTGGTGACAGACAAGCTGGTCTTAATATTTCAGGAACTGCTTATCTGAGATTTTAGAGTTTATAGAGAATTGTTAAAAAAAAAAGGAAAAAAAAGAAACATGTCCAGCGAGGAGCAATTCTCTGGGTGAAAATGCTTTGTTGAAGTCAAAGGAAAATAGCCAGACCGCTACAGGCTGATAGGATGGCGGTAACTCTAGTGACTGCTCGTTACAACTAACGTATGCAGACAAACATCTGTGAATGCACAGCACGTCAAACCTTGGAGAAGAGGGGCTACAACAGCAGACGACCACATCGGGTGCAGTTCCTGTCAGCTGGTCCTGTCAGGAAACTCAGGCTGCAGTTCACACCGGCTCACCAAAATTGGACAATATAAGATTGGAAATACATTGTTTGGTCTGGCTGGACAATTTCTGTCATGACATTCTGATGGCTGGGTCAGAAAAGAATGAATCAATCCTGCCTTTATTAACTTTTTAGGCTGCTGCTGGTGGTCTAATAATGTGGAGGGATAGTCTTTTGGCAAACTTTGGGCCCCTTTGTACCGGTTGAACAGCACATAAATTCTAACACCTATCTGAGTGTTACTGCTCACCATGTCCATCTCATTACAATCACAGTGTACTGTACCCGTCTTCTGATGGTTCCTTCCAGCGGGATAATGCAGCATGTCACAATGCTCAGGTCATCTTAAACTGGTTTCTTGAAAATTATCGTGAATTCACTGCAGTCAAATGGGCTCCACAGTCAATAGATCTCAGTCCTGTAGAGCACAAACTAAAGCGAGGAGATTTTGCTTTAATGTAGTGAAAATGACACGTGTTAAAACAAAAACATATAAATGTAGCTGCACTTTGAATAATGCAGTGTCTACAGTCTGACAAGGTGGTAGCTGTTGAGATGAATAAATGATGCGGTGCAGGTGTTGAGGGTCTGTGGCACCTGTTTCTAGTGAATGGCAATACATGAGGCTTGTCACCCTCTACATCTACGGAAAAATATAAATCAATCCAGACAAAGAAAACATTGTTAAAAAGGCTGGTATAAAATCAACAAACTAGCATTATTAAAAATAGTTATTCTTAAAAGAAGCCAAAGATATCTATACAAGTTACATAAATTATGTTGCCGTCTCCTTCCTGGAGAGAAAACTTAGGTTCTTCTGCTTAAAAGAAGTAGATTTAACCGTATAAACCCGACTGATTTTAATTGTATATAATAAACCCTACATAGCCATCCATGTGTGACTAAGGCTAGGATGAAGTCTTTTTAATTAGATACAAGTTTAAAAAATGGGTTAATTACAATTACAAATCCTGTTTGAAAGAACTGGAGATGTAGGACTGTATAAATAATTCACAGTAGGTAGCTGAGCTTGGATTTTAAAAATGGGCATGGATTATCGATTTAGATGAACATTTGCATGTATATTTTCTAATAAAACACCACAATCGTTGTGTGCTGTGGAAGAGGCTTCTATTAAATATCAAACTGCCAAAAAGGGGGCTTTAAGAAGTCAGGTCAGGTCTTGTGGTGCTATTTAACAGATTTCTAATGAAAGGTTACATGAGTCATCAACTAGAAAGTGCTCCGAGTTGTAAATTAGATGTATGCTACTGTCATATTTTAACTTATGTGCTGTTTTAGCGACTTAATGAGGGGCACATTGGTGTCCCCTCACAGCAAGAAGGTAATCGGTTTGAATGTGAATGAATGAATGAATTCTGTGTGGAGCTTGGATTCTTCCTGTGCCAGCGGGGGGGTTCCTTTCAGGAGTACTCTCACAGTCCAAAGACATGCAAGTTATATTATGTCTGTGCAGTCATCCAGGTCATGGTAGTCTTAGGAGCTTAAAAAGAAGGTGACTGGACTTCATAAACTTTGTTGAAGACGTTTCACCTCTAATCCAAGAGGATCTTTTAGTTCAGCTGAACTGGAGGGGCTTCTTTTTAAGCTACTCAAACTGCATGTTATGTTAATTCTTCTTCTTCTTTCAGCTGCTCTTTTTAGGGGTCAACAAAACAGATCATCTCATCCTGCTCCTAGCATTCTCCTCCTTTACTGCATCCACAAATCTCCTCTGTGGTCTTCCTCTTTTCCTCCTTCCTGGCACCTCCATCTTCAACATCTTTGTCCAATATATCCACTATCCCTCCTCGCCTTCTCCCTCTCCTCTTCCTTTGTCTTCGGCCAACAGTAGCACGGTTTCCATTGGTACTCTGTTGGCCAAGAGGACAGGAGACGGTAATAACTAACCCAAGCCTCGACTGATCTGGTATGGAAATCTCCTCCACTCTCATTTCTTAACATGTTTAATTTGGACAAAATATTTTGGCAAAAAACTAGGATTACACTTGCCTGTGCCCATATGTACTCTCAATTATGAGACTTCATCAACCTGCCTAACCTACCTTTGTCAACAGTCCAGGCCTCTATCTAGAGAGGAACTTGTTCACTATAGGTATTTGTAACCTCACTCTCAACTTCTGTACCCACTGTCACCCTTATCAACATAAGCCAGCAAGGAGGAGGAGAGAAGGGTGGGAAGAAAGGAAGATGTGAGGAAAGAAACAAAAAGAAGAGGAAATAAACAGAATAGGCATCAATGCTATGGGAAGACAAGGAAGAAGAGAAATGAAAACAAACCTACACAGAACAAGATTAAGTGTCCAAGAAAAATACAGGGCAGCCAAAGCGATAACGGGATGATGCTACCTTTCCATTTGTATACTATCTGGTGTTTGGGCTGAGGGAGAGATAATGAAACAAAAAGGAGAGAGATTCTGGGTCTGAAATAAGGACTGACAGCTTGAAAGTGTGTCCCCAAAACAAGAAGAGTGTCTTGTCAAGATAGAAGGGTTTAAAAGTCTTGGAGAGGAAAGCAGAGATGAGAGAAGTGGAAACAGATGAAAAGGAAAAAAATGATAAAAGATGCACAAAATTATTAGGAAAAGAAGCAAGTTCAATCAAGATAATAATATGCAATGAGAGTCTCTATACTAAAAAGGTAAGAGGGGACAGGTGCACCATTCATAGAAGGATAAAGAAAAGCAGTGGATTTGTGGGATTGATCGAGGGATCAGGGGGTGTTGATCATCTGCCAGTCAGTGTTTCAAAAATAAAATGAATGGCAGGGAATGATAAGGGTGCATGGCAGCAAAGATTTGGTCATGATAGATAAAAAAAAAAGAAGCAAAAACAAGACAAAGGTTCACCACTGCCAGAATCCACAGTTGATTGTCTGCAAATAATCTGCGTCGGGTCACCTTATTCGGCATGCCGCCGCTGTATCTGTCCATAACTCCAGGCTGCTGTTTATCAGACTCTGTGTAGCAAAACATTGTGTGCAGTCTTTGGCCAAACTGTAAAAAGATGAAATGTTCACTGCCAGACGGTCTGATCTCTCCTACAATATTTCCTTGTTTCCCAGTATTATAGTTTAGGGACTGGCAATATTCGATTAAGTTCAGGGAAAGGTCGTGGTCTGACTCAATACAAAAAATAAATAAGATCCAGTGTGTTTTGATAAATTGTACATTTGGCTTCATGTCAGTCTTTTCTCACAGAGCTTGTATTGCCTAAACCTAACCCAAGACACAGGTCTGGGTGTGAACCCTGTGCTTTACTATCACAGTCATGCACTTTGTATGTAGCTGAAAAGAAAAATTAAAGGAACACTTTGAAAACAGATTTGCAATGGATTCCCCAAACCATCACTGTCCCACCACCACCACCAAACTGGTCATGCTGAACGATGTTGCAGCTAGCATAATGTTCTCCACGGCTTCTTCTTCACTTTCACATCTGTCACATGTTCTAGGGATGAACCTGCTCTTAACCTGCACAAAGCATAGGGTCCCAAAGGGGACCTGCCAATCCTGGTATTCCATGACAAATGCCAAGTGCCAGGTAGCAAGCACGCAGAGAGTAGGGACACTGACCCTAGTCAAATGCAAAACGAGTGAATCAGTGAGAAAAGAGAGGAGGAAAAAATGTCTGTAACCTCTGAGAAGAGATATTTTACTGTTATTTTATCATTACATTAGAATCATATAATAAGCATTGCATTAAAGCATTTATAGGTTACAGTTATAGGTTATTGCACACATGCAGAGTTGGCCTCTGTCCTTATAGACAGAGTGAATGCTGAGGTCGAGTCACACACGCACACATACAAGCAGCAGTTAAACTCATGTAGAGGGGAGAGTTCAAACATTTAAATAATAGTTTGCAAGGCCTTGTAGCTGTTTGATTATGCTTGCAGGAGAGACTGTTTGTTCCAGGGGATAAGCAGAGTTAGAAGATTACTGGGAAGGATCTGGCCTCGGGAAGAAGAAGATGTTCTTTTAATGTGTTAAAAGTTGTCAACATTGATTGTATTGTACCTACTTTACGCATGAGGGGGGGTTCCAATACCCTGATTTTCATAAAAACTATTGTTGTGTGGTTTTCGGAGAGAGATCTGGTGCTGTCTGCGTACAGTGTCCCATCTCCCACACGTGTGCATTAAAATCATCGTTTGACTTGACCCGGCCGGACCAGTGTTGTTAGTTTGGTTTTCCTCCTGTATCCATCCCCAATATTTTGAACCCGTGACACCTCCAATTGGGAGGTTGTTTCATTGTTGCCCCTCTAGGGCACCCGTTGTTAATTTCAATAACACCAAAGCAGCTGAAACTGCTTAACAACCCCCACTGCTACTTAACTGACTGGACCAATATTCCAAATTAAGTGACTTGATGATATACTCTGAATAAAAAGTGCTCCTTTAATTTTTTTTTAGCAATATGTGTGCCCACTGGGAAATCTCAGTACATCCCAGTGACTCCAGTGCAGCTATTAGATGGAGCAGTTTATTTATATAGAAAGAGGTTGCCAATGAATTAAATTTATCACCACAATGTAACTGGGAAATGTAGATATCTATTAACACAATTTATACAAGAGAGTTGGTATACCTACAAAGGTATATATACTCACCAGCCACTGTACTGGGTACTGGGTTGGACTCCCTTTTGCCTTCACAACTGCCATTCTTCATTGATTGAACAAGGTGTTGGAAATATTCCTCAGAGATTTATATCTATATTAACATGATAGCATCAGACAGTTGCAGCAGATTTGTCAAGCACATCCATGATGTGAATCCATCACATCCCAGAGGTGCTCCCCCGGATTGAGATCTGGTGATCTATTAAAGTGGCAGCAATTCCTAAACAGTTCATGCAATACTCTTTTTAAAGCTAACTTTTTAAAGCTAAATGTTTGCATATTGATTGTTTGATTTGGTGAGTCTAAACTGATGATTTGTATTAGGTTTTTTCCCTGATTTATTTTTTGGAACATAAGTATGTTGCTCTATTTCTCTGACATACATTTTTTTGTTCATATATTTTTACAGGATAAAACTAGAATAGTTTTGCTTTAAAGTCAAGTCATTGCTTAGAAGGCCAAATACTGACTCATTTCAACTTCAAGCCAAGTCGAGGCTGAAACATCTGCTTGGCTGTTTCTTTTATATATTGCAGCCTGCAAGACTCTCAGGTCCAAACAACACAAGGTGTCAGCTCCTCTGTAACCTTAACTTAATAATACTATTCTCTGCTGTTAAGCTTTTATGTGAAATGCTGTAAAACAATGATTCCATTGTGTAAAATGGGTTCCTGCTAATATAGTGTTTTCCTGCTCAAACCACATTCACCTGTTGACACACTGGTGGATTTTATGCCTTAAGCACTTTCTAACTATCACACTCACACGCCAAGGAATGCATCAGGGGAGACTTTGGGTTCAGTATCTTGCCTGAGGACACTTTAACACACAAACTGGTGGAGGTGGGGATCAAACCACTGACCTTCTAATCGGTAAAAGGCCTGATCCACAGCTGTCCCATGTCTTGACAGGGTGATGTAACTTTGGGTAGTTTTTTTGATCGCCTACTCAGCGGCTTGACTTTTATATAACTGATCAGGATGAATTACTTTATTGATACTTTCAGCTGGGGTCATTATCAGGTGAAAGTTTGGTTTATTCATTCAGGAGGAAATATTGTATATTTCAGGTACATCTCCAGTTTGTAACAGCAGAATTAATATAATATGAAAACACAGAAAAAAAAGTCAGTGTTAAGTAAAAAAAAATAGAAACAAAATATCCAAACGGAATATTTTCTTTTCAAGAAAATATATGTGCTATCTTCTCTCTTATACATAAACACTGTCCATGCCAACACAGAAATATCCGGAGGGACCAGAATCGGTGATGTCCTGCCAAGCACTGCCATCTCTCTTTTAATACTCCTTAATTATCTGAGTTTGACAGGCTGTGTTAATATGTAGCAGCTAAATTACTTGCATCTAAGGATTAGGCACCGACCCTCTAATCATTCAGGGGGCATAATGGTGGAGAACTCTGATGTTTTATTATCAGGAGAATTATCTGAAAGAATAATACTTCATGCATTATATTTCATCACATGTGGCTCAACATTTTCTATGAATGTCATACAGTCAAGCTGATTAAGGGTTTTTGAATTGGACTTCTGTGAAATGAAATAATGAAATAACCTGTTATTGTTTGAATTCAGTCAAATCATAATGTTAATTGTGGGAGTATTTAATTAAGCTTTTTTTTTTCTTTTCTTTTTAGCAGGGGAAGTCAGGGGAAGAGATTTAAAAACAGAACTGAGTCTTCTGGCAGGAGAAATGCCTTTCCTCCCATCAAACATACCCTGCAGAAGTCTGTGTGGATGTAGCTAAAAATACTGCCCAACTGGAAGTCTCTAACATCCCAGCGTTTCAAGAGGTCAGTCAAGGAGATACTTTCTTTTGCCAAAATGGTGAAAGTTTTTCAATTCACAAAATATAGCTAATGAGCGCTGCTGTGTTGTTGCTTTAATTTTGCATATATAGTAGCTGATATTCAAATTCTAGCCTACCAGCAGCAGTTCTCCATCTATATTTGTTGTTACTTTTTTTTCCCTGTTGCCCCCTCTTTTTCACACTGTCACTTTGGATTGCTATTGGGAGTTATGAGTGACTCTCCTATAATGGTATTATGTGCTTTATGCTACAAAAGAGCCCACTAAACTTGAATTTGTAAAGGTTACGGTTCACAAGAGCTGATTGACAGACTGGATTGTAGCCCTGTGGCCACACATAAGGTTTTTTCTTTCCAAAATTACTAGAGGGGAAGCATTTGAGCTGGCTGTAAATGGCAGCATTAGTGTGAGGTACTGCTTGATATGAATAGCGACATCCTACTATTTACAAGTTATGCCGCACAGTAAGTGGTTTGCAAAAGCAGCACTCTGATTATTAAAACAAACAGGATTTAAAACTTATATAGTGAGAAAATAACCTGCAGCTTCCAAATGGGATCTGGATGTATGATTGAAATGCTGGTACATCTTAAGTTAGCCTGTTGATCACTGCAAACACACCTGTCATTTAGGGTTTTTCTTCTCCTCAGTTATAACAGGGTGATACATGTCATTAGATGAGAAAAATTTATATCCATGCCTGACTGAACAAGTTATAAAATGTGCCCTTCTTTCTTTATACTTGATTAATAACTCAGCTGACCTTGGCATGGAGTGCTAATGGGGATATAAGAAAATGAATGGGAGGAGACGAGAGGGGATGAACAACAGAGAAAATGTAATAATATAAAGTTTTCATTGGAGATGAAAAAGAATCTAATTCTGTCTTTGTCTCTTCATTGAATCCAGTGGAACAACCCTCTCTTTTGATGCATTATTTTATCTGCCAGACAATCAATTTAGCCGTAGCTCTTTAATGCGTTATTAATTCATGCAAAGTAGTAACACAATGAGAAGCTGGAAACAAAAAAAATGTTTTAAGATGAAAGAAGGAAAAAAGATATGATTAAAAACAGATTCTAGCCACTGGAAGGAAAATAAATTATGGGTGCATATGAGTGTGTTTGTCCATGAGCTTGTATGTGCTGCCCCATGGGTCTGTGTTGCTGTTCATTAGCTGGCTGAGTCATGTCAAGATGTTAAAGCAGGCTGCCAAAGCCCTGAGCCCTTGGTGTAAGGCTGCCTGTGCAGAGATGACATTCCTCCCAAAGGACCGGGCCTCGCTGTCTGTAACAGAACTTTGGACAACACAGAGCCCAGTCAATTAAAGAGCAACACTGTTCACATCGCAGCTGCACCACAGGAAATGTGAGAAAACAAGGGGACACACACTGACTTTACAGTGTGAACCCGCCACAAGGTTCTCAGGGGGTACACACACCTCGTGGCAGTCACAGATACACGGTCAAGACACATGACGATTCTCATAATTCCACACCCGTAGAAAGAGACTACAGAGCACCATGCCTCGTCTGGCTTGAGTGAGTGGTTTTGAGAAACATTCAACTAACTAATCTTTTTAATACACATTCATGACGTAACCTTCGAAAAGGTGGTAAGTTCAATGGAGCTGAAGAGAGGAACAATACTTTGATCACAGAAAGCATCTTTGTAGGTCTAAAATTTCTCTCATGCTAAGCGGCTCACAAAAAGGGGATAAGCCCAATATTTGGCAGGTGGTTTTAATGTGCCAAAAAAAAAAGGTGTGCTTGCAGCATAAGTAGACAGTCGTATTGCATCAGACGAGTCAAATCAGCCTCATTCACTGCGCCCTATCTGCATATAAACAGCATATAAACAAAGGAAACAAACACCCATGCACATATGTAACCTGTTCTTTTTTAAATGCCTCCTCTGATCCATTCCTTCACAGGTAATCCTAAATGAATTTGCATTTCCACTTGCATTTAAATTACATCCATTTCTTCTCCGGTAACTGCCTGGAGAAGATTAAAAAATAGGTGGTAAGGCGGTAAAATGCTATTTTCTTTTAGGTTTTAGCTCGACCACAGCAGAGGCATAATAATAATAATAATGATAATAACAATACTTGGGCTCCAATCGGTCCTAACACCTGCACCATTTTATTTATACTGCTCAGCGTTTCTAATAGTTTTGACTTGACAAATGAAAGCACAGAGGTATTTAAATTCAGAAAGACGATGAAATCAATCAGTACGGAACAGCTGAAAGTGAAGTAATTTGTTAGTCATATGGAACAAATTAAAGTTGCTATCAGAGGATGTCTTATTTCTATCTGGCTTTTCATGTCTTGGCTTGTACAGCATCCTGAGGAGGAATCATTTTTCACCAATCACATGCTGACTGTTGTGCCGAGAACTAATCCCAGTCCAATTTATCCCATTTAGGTCAGAGAAGTAAGTAAAGGGAGCACTCTTAAATCTTCTGTCTGCATTTAGAAACGAATAAACTAATTAAAAGTGCTGCAGTGGCTGTGGCCAGGAATTAGTGCAGAGAACAGCCTCCCGTAACCTCGTTTCCTAGCCTATCGAGTCCTCGTATTATTTCTGTTTTAATCCATTGTATTACCCCCCCCCCAAAAAAAACAGAGAACATAATACAAAGAAAGAATGAAAGTATATAAAAAAACAAAGGTAATTATTAAAAACAAGTCTAAAGTGGCTGACAGTAAAGCACCCACATAAACAAAACAAAAGATAAAAAAAAGCCTATCAGAAAATACTCATATCCCCATATTTTCAGGGTTTTAGCACAACTTTTTGGTTGTGAGTTCTCACACTTGGCTATAGAAGTTTAGCAGGGTTTGGACTTTGCCAAAGCAAAATAAACAGGATTTGGTGTAGTTGAAACTTTCACGTGTAAGAGCCTCCACTGGAACTGCGTGCCTGGCCCATTTTTAATCTTAGAGTAGAATTGGGGCTTTGCTTTTTACAACACTTTACCTGCAATTGTATGCATGGGTGTGTCGAAAACTCCTCTTACTATATGAGCAGGAAAAATGGAAGCACCTATGCAGGCAATAGAGATAAAAGAGATAAGAAATATCGCAGAGCCTAAAATGAAAAATGTTTATGAAATATATCTGAGCCCAGAGGAAATGATGATGCAATAAAATTAGATCATGAAGAAAGGGAGGTTATAAATAAATAAATAAAATACAGACATCTGCCTCTTAGGTCAGTGACACAAACCGCTTTTGCAAAAAGCACACAAGGGAAAGACGAACTAATTTCTCCTCCAAGAAACCTTCACAAACTCTGAAAGCAGAGACATATTAAACAAACAGAAAGAAAAAAATCTCTGGTGAATACTAGTGCAACTTTGCTTTCCGTCAGCAGGGGATATAGACAATACAGAATTGTGGACAAGCTGTGCAATGTAGTAACAATTGTACAATGTTTTCTGAAAATCCTGCTTTCAATAAGATGTGTGTTATTTGATTTGTGATTTTAAAACTATTGCAAATCACTGTTGCATTTTCACACCCCTAATGGTAGCTTTAGTAACTTTTAGGGGAATGTCAAGGCTGAAAGAGATGCTGGATGGAAACTGTTTAATCAAAGGCAGATGTGTTAGTCTGTTATGGTGTTGCAGACTTTGTGAATAATGGCACACTCTTTTCCTCATTTGCTCCCACTTCTTGAGAGTGTATTCTTCTACATTCTTGTTAGTTTCTCGTAGAGGTGTTATGATATACCAGTACTGTCAATAACCATGATAACTAACAAAGAAAAAATCTCTATCACCGTTAAAATGACCGTATGGTAATACTATAAACGATCAAGAACCAGTATACAGTAATTATAGATTTATAACTACTTTATAAAACTATAACTACTTTATATTAAACCTAACAACACGTGCTTTTCTTCCCACGACAAACCAAGTTTGACTGAGTCATACAAAGCAGTTAGGCTGTTAGTAGGTTGTTGAGTGAATACTGAGGAGGAGTGAATCCTATTTACCTGTCCTTGCACTTCAGTTTGTGGCAATGAATCACTGCAGTTTACCCTACATGTCATGGTCCTGGGTTTCTGACCCTGTGCTTTTAGTTGTGAAGTGTTAAAATCGTGTTTATTTAATATCTCAGTGTGAGGTATTAGTTTCAGTTAGATTTCTGTCGTTTTCCTCAGTCGACAGCTGTCTGTCTGTTCCTTCTCTTTCGCTGACACCAGCCTCCAACTAGGCCACCAGAGGGTCTCTGGTTGGACAAGCCCCCTGAGCTGTTTAGTTTCCAGCCATGGCCCAGCCATGGGGCACCGCTGGCCTCCAGGGGTGCAACCAGGAGGCCAGCGGTGCCCAGTGGCTGGGCCAAATCTCGGAATTATTTTTTTAATGTTTTTCTTCCCCTTTTTTTCACCTGTCTTTGTCAGTTACCTAAATCTGGATTAAGTCTGATCCCGAAACCAACATACTCCACATGACACTATAAACAATATCCCATTGAGAGATGTACAAGAGAGAGTTCACCCTTTAGCAATTTATTTTTTTCACCCTTTATCGCTGCTTATTCTGTTAAGCTTGGTTTAGTGTGAGTTGCTCCTCCTACCATCAAGAGACTTGCATTTGAGGTTAACTGGCTGTAGATGTGAGTGTGAATGGTTGCCTAGCTCTCTGCGTTATCTCTGTGGTATATTGGTGAACTGAGAAAAGACTGAAATTTCCAAAACTGAGCAACACGTAAACAATCTCAATAGAAAATCAACACAGAGAACAAGAGAACACATACATTTGTGAGCTAAAGTGTCCTATTAAGTAGCCAAAATGGATGTATTAGGATAGCCTGATAAATGAGCCTGATATCCTTATGCGAGTATGGAAATATTCCATTTTGCAGAAGTCTTTATGTAGTTACAATTTCTGAAGCACAGTGTCTCACTGAATTTATCTATAAGAGCAACACTATTCTCTGCTCTACAATTCCCCATCTGCTGTCACCACTAAACCATGGTCTGAACATTGCTGCAGTGATGGATTTTATGGTTGTGAGGACTTAATTTCTCTATGCCTGCACTCTCCTGAACACTGCTCATTTAAGTCAGTCTAGTCAATTGCTTTTTTTTTTATGTCAGAACCTCCGGGGGACCTTCTTACGACAATCATTAACTTAAATAGAAATCCTATGACTCATTTTCTTTCTCTCCTTTTGTCCTGCTCTGTGTTCTCTCACTTCCTATTTCTTCACTGATTTTCATTGTCAGTGATGTTCTGATTCAGTTTGTGCTCCATTTGATTTAAATGAGAAGCAGAAAACAAAAGGACATTGTAATTCTATTTATGTCTCCTAATTTTGTAATGTATACATGTTGTTGTTATCACATATGCTTTTTTCCCCCTACTTTTTCTGTCTTTCAGTCTCAGCCTTAATTTGAGTAGATTTATGTCAGAATTGATAAGTGACAATCCACCTTCTGAAACTAAAAAGTTTAGAGACCCAGTAAAGAAGAGCTGAAGATGACTTCCAAAAGTATCCATAAGAGCACCATCATAGAGCAGGTTTGTGAACTCCAGGGTTCAAACACTTCAGGTCACCTTTTTTTGTTTAATTATGTTTGACAATGATGTTTGCATGACGTAACTCAGGTTACAAATGTTACTGAAATATAACAGTAACAAACAGGGAGACAATTAACATTGTCTAAAGAATTTTAAAAAGTTCCACTAGAAATTTTGAATACTAAAGTAAGGTTGTTTGTGGAAACAAAGTGACATGGTGGTGCAGAACTAAAAGTTCCTGGATCCAATTCCAGTTGCCGACATCGGCCTTTCTGTTTGGAGTTTGTATGTTGTCCTGGTCCCTCCAGGTGTTCTGGCTTCTTCTCACCATCCAAAGTCATGCATGTGAGGTTAACTGGTAATTCTAAATTAGATATAGATGTGAATGTGAGTGTGAAAGTTTGCCTGTCTCCCTTTGTTACCCCATTTTTTTTAATTTTTCATTATTATTTAATTTATTTTAATTTATTATTTATTTTGTAACTTTTAAGTTATTACTAGAGGAACAGACATCACTGGGGGATAGGAAAGGGAAAGACAAAGACCAGAGAAGTTCAAGAAAAGGAGAGGGGAAGAAAACAGAGGGGAAGAGGGACAGTGAGAAAAGACATTAAAAAGTCCACTGGATCACCTGCTGGAGAAAAAAAAGAGAACAACACAGTAGGGAGACCACAGCAACAACCTAGATAACTATAAGTAACAGTAAAAAATAAATATTGAATGCTACTGAGCAGCACACAAGACCGACAATGCAGGGTATGCTTTGGGGCAGCAGCCAAGGAAGATACAGTGTGTGTCTGTCAACACCCATGTGTGTGAGCGTGCTTGTATTCAAAAGGTTTCTCCATGTAACGATCTGGTAGAGGGTGTGGGGAGCCATAGCCCTGCCCCCCAGGACATGAAGCAGGCATGGAGGAGACCCAGGCCCCAGACACCTAGAGGCCCCCCAGAGCCTTAAAGTCCGAGGAGGACCACTGGAGGGGCTAAATTTTAAGGTTTAACACACCTGTCGACCTGTACATCGCAGAATGGACTCCAGCCTACTACAATCCTAAATTGCATAAGAAAGGTGGAAGGAAATAGATGTTTGTGGCAATGCTCTCTTAATGTGCCCTTGCCCGCTGTTCTTGCTAGACTAATTAGTGTCTACAGATAGAAACAGCTAGCCAGAGCAGAGTTATGTGATACAATTATAAAGCACCAAGAGTATTTTCATGTTTGCTGGGATAACATGAAAATACTGGGATAATACTGGGATAAAGTGAAGAAAAACTAGTTGAAATCCTAAAAATATTAACCAAGGTTATTGTGGTAATTTTGATAACATTCTGACTGATGTTTTTATTGATGCATTAATGTTTTTTTTTAAAGGAATAAGTTGTGATCGTGTCTAATTAGTTACAGATACACACTCACATTACCATATTTAGTCTATTAATCCTGCATAGAAAACAGTGGTCTTAGAATCCTTAAAAATAGCAAACCAGGTTGCTGTCAAAATCTAAAACTGAAGTTTAAAAAAAAAAACCACAAGGGAGATTAACAGATACTAAGCCGAAGAGGAGAGGGGAAGACAGGGCTATTTATATATGTGAAATAATTGGAGAATAGTAATCAAATCCAAACTAATGAAGAATGGGGCTAGAAGAGAAAAACACTTGTCACTTGTATTTATGCATTGGACATAAATAAATAAATAAATAACATTTTATTTATATAGCGCCTTTCTAGACAGAGTCACAAAGTGCTGCACATAAAATAACAAATAATAAAAGGTAAAACAGACAATATAAAACAGGCAAAAATTAATCAAACATAAATCCCATAGACATAAATAGCATACACACAATATTTCTCTATGATCATCTTTACAGTCAGTCCTTCCTAAATAGGCAGTGAGAAGCAGAAGAGAAGTATATTCCTTAATCCAAGTGTATTGCTTGATATATATATTATATATTTACAGTATTTTTGCATATAAGTTCTGTGTTTAGGGATCAAAAACATCCAAGACCTGCTGCTATTTTTTTCCTTACAGCTGTAATCTCCAGAGGCAACTGGTGTATGTCATATTGTCTGTAATAATCATTACAGCTGACAAGGTCATAACAACTGGAAGCGATGATTATGGGTGCTGTTGACAGTTCCCAAAAGGAGATGACAACAATTGGGAATGTCAGCTCATATCCACTGATTTGATCAGTGAAGTGTTTCATCAAAAAAAGAAGCAAAAGCAAAAGCATGCAAAAGAATAACAAGCTTCTTCCCATTTCCATTTCATTACACCTAAATAGTTAAATTCATTCTAAATAGTTAAAGTACGATTGTCTCATTTCATTTAATTCAACATTCAAATTCAATTCAAGCTGATGATTTTTTCTGCAAATGTTAACTAAAAATAAAGTGGCAAAGCTAAAGCAGAAAAGGAACTGCAGTAGTTTTTTTTTTTTTTTTTTTTTTTTTTTTTAATTTGTTCATTTCAGGCACAACAATAAAGTTGAACATAAAGTGCACAAAAAACAAAAACAAACAACAAAATGTACCTGAAAAGGAGTGGGATGAAGAAAACTTATTAAATCCCACCCCTATATTCACTTATCAACAGAAACAATAAACTTCCCGCAGCTACGCCCAAGCAAAACAAATAGAACCTTCATAACTGAATACAGAATATATTAATTATAAATTGCGTTACCACAGGTAACAGGCAATAATAATTACAAGTAACAAACACACATACATATACATACATACATATATATCTTCACACACATGTACATATATATACATACATACACACAAACTTTTTTTTTTTTTTTTTTTTTTTTTTTTTTCCCCTTGGAATCCATACCAGCAATGGTAAGAGAACAGACATTTCAGAGCACACTAACACCATCATTGATTATACTGTGACCAGACCAACTGTTTGTAGAGAAATTTAAATCTATGAATATTTTTGCATTGTTTCAGTTGTAAACTCAGACTGTTCCAGATTTTCACACCACATACAGACACACAAAAACCTTTACGGGTTGTTCGAGTTCTGGGTAATTTGAATTGTCCAAAGCCTCTCACATTATAAGCCCTTTCTCGAATTTCAAATATAGATTGTAAATTTGCAGGTAGAAGTTTATTAAAGGCTTTGTATAAGATTATGGATGTATTGTAATTAACCAGATCCTGGAATTTAAGTAACTTTGCCTGAAGAAAGAGTTTGTGAGTATGATCTAGATAACCAGCCTTGTGAATAATACGCAGTGCTCGTTTCTGTACTGTGACTAATGGATTAGTTGTGTTTTTATATGTGTTTCCCCACACTTCCACACAATATGTAAAATATGGAAGAACCAGAGTACAGTACAGAGTACGAAGTGCATCTTTATCAAGGTATGGTTTCACTTTATTCAAAACTGCGAGGCTTCTGGAAATTTTGGTTTTTATGTGTCTGACGTGGGGTTTCCATGAAATTTTGTTATCAATTATGACTCCCAAAAATTTGTTTTCACTCACATTATCAATGGGTACACCTTCTATAGTAATTGGTAATTCTATATTATATTTTAAATTACCAAAAAACATTGCCTTAGTTTTATTTATATTTAATGATAATTTATTTATATCCATCCATTTTTTAATTAATTTTAGCTCCTTGTTTACGGTCATTACAAGATCGGTATAATCATCGCTACTGAAAAATATGTTAGTATCATCTGCGAACAGTATGAGTTTAAGTACTTGAGAAACATCAAAAATATCATTTATGTAAACATTGAAAAGTTTTGGTCCCAACACTGACCCTTGGGGAACACCACATGTAATACCAAGTTTCTCTGAATGGTAATGCCCTATACTAACATATTGTTCCCGACCCGTTAGGTAACTTTTTAACCAGTTTCCAGCTTTCCCTCGAACACCATATCTTTCCAATTTATCCAATAAAATTGAGTGATTGATTGTGTCGAAGGCCTTTTTGAGATCAACAAAAATACCGACTGCATATTTATTTTTATCCAGTGCATTGGTAATTTCTTCTACTGCCTCAATTATCGCCATAGAAGTGGTTCTTTGCGTTCTGAAACCATACTGACCAACATTTATTATTTTATGTTTTTCAAGGAATTTTTCTAATCTTGAATTAAAAAGTTTTTCTAAAATTTTTGAGAATTGAGGCAGTAGTGAAATAGGCCTATAATTGGTAAAACTGTGTTTGTCATTACTTTTGTATAGTGGTATTACTTTTGCAATTTTCATTTTTTTCGGAAAACAACCAGACTGAAATGATAAATTACAGATATATGTTAAGGGACTAGCAATGTTCAGAATAACCTGTTTAACTACAGACATATTTATGTCATGATAATCCATTGAAGACTTACTTTTACATTTTAATGTGATATTTATTACTTCTTGCTCATTTGTAGCTGAAAGGAACAGTGAAAAGGGATTTGGTTTTATATTACTGATATTTTCATTTTTTTGACACGGGATGTCCGCTGCTAGTTCAGGGCCAACATTTATAAAAAATTTATTGAACCCATCAACAATGTTACTCATGTTGTAATTTACACCATTTGCATCAATGAAATATTCAGGATATGATGTTCCAGAAGATCCTTGTTTAATTAAGTTATTTAACACATCCCAAGTTCCTTTTATATTGTTTTTATTATCATATAATCTTCTTCTATAATAAAGTTGTTTACTCGTTCTTATAATATCAGTCAATTTATTTCTATATGCTTTATATCTTTGTTCCACTTCTTTTGTTTTTACTTTGATGAACTGTTTATACAGATTGTTTTTCTTTTTGCAAGCATTGATAATTCCTTTTGTGAGCCAAGGACTTTTTATCTTTTTTTTCTTTGTCCTGTATTCGTTTACAGGACAATGTTTATTGTACAACATAGTGTAAATATCTAGGAAATTTTCATAAGCCTTGTCCACCTCTGACTCTTCATACACCAAACTCCAATCTTGTTGCGCTAAATCGAAATTGAAGGCATGAATTGCTTCTTCATTTATTGTTCGCTTTGCTATCGTAATCTTGGTATCTATTATTTTTTTTAAATCACAGTCATACAAAGTAAAAACTGGTAAGTGGTCAGTTATGTCACAGACAAGCAGGCCACTATTAATTTGGAAATCCATGACATTAGTAAAAATGTTGTCAATAATAGTGGCGCTATGTGATGTTATTCTGCTTGGCTTTGTTATTGTTGGATATAGTGATAAGCTATACATCGTGTCAGAAAAGTCATCAGTGGCTTTTATCCTTGTTGGGTTTAGCAAATCAATATTGAAATCCCCACAGATGAATAGTAATTTTTGGTTCACCGAAGAAAACACTTTTTCTATCCATTCATTAAAAATGTCAATACTTGAACTGGGTGTCCGATATATACAACTTATTATAACATTTCTCTTTTTTTCATTCATGATCTCAATAGTCAAACATTCCAAAATTCCATCAATAGCCATAGACATAGTTGTTACAACATTATATTTTATAGAGTTATGAACATATATAGCAACCCCGCCACCCACCTTATTTAATCTATTCATGTATTTTAAATCATATCCATTCAAACAGAAATCTATTCCTTTATCGACATTAAACCAAGTTTCAGTGATGGCTATAACACTAAAGGGGCGAGAAAATTGTTGCAAGTAATCCTTAATGAAATCAAAATTAGAGTACATACTTCTGCTGTTAAAGTGAATTAATGAGAGCTTCCCGTCTAGGTTGATTTTTTTTTCATATTGTTCCTGTGTGAAATAATTACAATTTTTAACAAAAGAAGAGAGAAAATTACTTTCAGAATCTATTTCTGGGTCTATTATATTATGCTCCTTATATTCACAATCTAGATCAATTACTTTCTGTTGGAGAATTGATTTCAACGTGTCCATGTCATTTCCTGGTGTAATTAGAGATGTTGGTGTATTTATCATTTTTGATTGTCATTAGAGTTATATATTACCTCGATACATTAGTGTCAGTTGTACTTGTCCAGGTCCTCCATGTTCCTCACTATCAGTACTTTTGCCTCTTCTGGTGTCCCGTTTAGCTTGATGAAAATCTTGCAGTTTGTTACCCATGTATGTTGTATTTTACCGTTCTTCTTCAGTTGCCTTGCCTTCCTCGCGATGTCTGCGTTTTTTCGTGTCAGATGCTCATTAATGAAAACGTCCGTGCCTTTCAGTTTGCGTCCTTGTTTCAGCAGTGCGACCTTGTTTTTCCGATTGACGAATCTCATAATGACGGCCGGCGGTCTGTCGCTCCTCCTGGGCAGTGGGTGACATGCTTCTACATGCTCCAAGTCCATCTCTATCCTCTCTTTCCTGACAAAACCTGCATGGACAGTCTGCTTCTTTGAAAGGCAACCATCAGTGAAATTTGTTTTGGTCACTGGGGCTTCTTCCTCTTCGTTCCTTATATTGCAGCTCCGTGTGTGTGTGTGTGTCTTTGACCCTTCTACCCTTTCAAAACTACTCAGAAGCCGTCCACTTAAATAAATTTGTTGTGCAGTGGAGAAAAACCCTACTGCAAATATCACAGTTAGTGAGGTACTACAGTTAATGCTTTTAAACTTCAGTTCAGGCAAAAGATAATAATATAAGTGTTATAGAAAATTAAAACAGAAAGAACAATGTGTTTGTTTTTAAACAGTGCCCTAGTGACATATGCACATATCTGCTATGACACAGATGAAAAACATAGTTAGCGGGCCCCTTAACTCAAAATCACATTTACTTACTCTGTCGTGGTATTTATGTTGTCCAGTTTTTCCTCAGCTTATTTTGAGGTGGGAGAAAATTGCACAAATACACAATTTTTGTGTTAAAGAAAATGACACACTTATTTTGTGACAATTACTGAGTTGGCTATGAATTATATCCAGTTGGTGGTTAATCATTTCTTTGATAGTAGCAGAACATAATGTTGTATCTGTAATCAGTAAATACAGCTGTACAGTTGTAATTAAGAAGTAAAAAGAACAACTCTGTACACAAAACAAGGAGACAGAAAATTGCATTGTTGGTGTTCGCACATCAAAATAATAAAGATTTATTGTGGTCTGTACTTCAGTATGAATTTAATTTTAAAAAAGGAAAGGGAGATTTATTTTGGTAAAGTAATATAGTTGCCTGATAAGCAAGGAGATAAAAAGGATCCGGTAAAAAGCTGTAATTATTTCCCAGAGGTCTGAGTAAATCTTGTTCATAAGCCTCATGAAAACTGAAGCATAGATTGTGTTTACTAATCCACATAACTTGTAAACCTATTCTATAAAGATGTGTTTCCAACCAGAACATATAATCTGCTTTAAGGTGAAGAATGTAGTGGACGAAAAAAAGGAAAAACATTTCCATTAAACACGGGGATATAAATAATGAATTTAAGGATTGAAATGCGATGTGCAACAGTTTGCTGTAGAGCATAATCCAGTGGTGTCTGGTGACCTTTTAAGAAAGGAAATGGCTTGAGGGAGGTTTGAGGATTCTTTGACATGGTTAACTATGTTATCTTCAACAGACTGAAAATATTAATAAAAATTAAAGTAGTGTATTCGCAAAATATGTAGTTAAATGTATGAGGTTGATGCTCTATCTTTCATAATCTCAACATTCTTTGTGAAGTATTTCATAGCAAACATGGGAAGGGCATTAAAAGCTTTTTTCAGACTACACACGAACATCCCTGCATTACACCTGCTGGTCAAGGAAATTAGCAAAGGAAAACATATCTGATGAGTTGATAAATTACAAAGTAATTTGCTTGTTGACTTCTGCTGCTATGTGTTTCCAGACATCTATGCATGTGATTGTTAATGCAGTTGATCTCAGAGTTGTGAAAGCTGAACATTAATAGCTTGACTAGGACACTGGTCTTTGTTCAGTCTCCCATCAAATCAGAGGTTCATCCAGAAGAAAAACCTTCTGGCCTGTCACCATACCAAGCTCCACCCATTGTTAATGATAAATGGACTGGTTCTTATGTAACACTTTTCTACTCTGAGCACTCAATGCTCTTTACACAACTTGCTTCACTCGTCCATTCACACAAGCACTTTTTTCTATCGTCTTTCTGTCTAAGTGCTTAGTAGCTAACATTCACACACATTAATGCATCCATTGGAGTATGAGAGAGCAACTTCTTCTTCTTCCTCTTAGTGTTATTCCCGCTCTGCGGGGTCCGCTTTTCTGCAAAGCTGCCTCCATTCGGCACGGTCAAGGTCATCGTTCAGGTTGGCGCCGATCTTCTTCATGTCATCTTTAATTCGGTCCATCCATTGCCTTTTTGGTCTGCCCCTTGGTCGCCGGCCTTGGGGACTGAGTCACAGTGCTGTTCTTGCCACTGAGTTTTCGTCCCTTCTGACCACGTGCCCATACCATCGCAGTCGCGCTTCTTGCATCTTCTCTGTGATTGGTGCGATGCCCAGCCGCTTTCGGATGTCGATGTTCGTGACGTGGTCCCATCATGTCAGGCCCAGGCACCATTGCAGAATCCGCATTTCCATTGTGTGAAAGGCCTGTTCATGCTTTCCAGTGTCTGGCCAACATTCTGATCCAAAAAGGGTCACAGGGCGCACTATGCTCTTGTAGATCTTTCACTTGAGGCGGTCGGACAGGACACCAGTGACTTGGTGCCACTTCATCCAGGCCGCATTAATCCTGGCTCGTATGTCTGGCAGGATGTAGCTGTCGTTGCTTGAAGTGAGATACCTTCGCCAGGTCTTCTCCATCGACCCTGATGGTGCTGTCGGTTTGGGGGCTGGCTTCTAACGGTCTTCTTGGTGTTCAACCTCAGCCCATACTCACTCAGGTGTGTCTTCCATTGCTGCGTTTGGTGTTGCAGCTCCATTCAGGATTCACCTGCGAGGAAGACATCGTCAGCATAGAGGAGGGTCCAAGGATGGGGAGCTTGGAGGTCAGCGTTCACGGTGTCCATGCAGAGGATGAAGAGAAGCGGGAACAGTGCGGAGCCTTGGTGCACGCCCACAGTGATGTTGAAAGGTGGTGATGTTCCCACTGGGCTTCTGACTGTGCTGGTCAAGTTTCGTGAGAGAGCAACTTGGGGTTAGCATTTTGCCAAAGGGAAGACTAGAGCACACTGGGCATCAAACCACCAACCCTCTGGTTAGCAAGTAACATGCTCTACCACCTGAGCTACAGCCACCCCATGGACACTCCCATTAAGAAACTATAGATTCTAGTGGCTCTTAGTCAAGCTAGCTTCTAGACATAAATATATAGTCACAATATATCAAATAATCAAATATAATCACACAACGGCATAAGATGGGTGCATGCAAATAGGCAATATGAGATACTTCATGCGGAAGAATGTTCTTCGGAACATGAAGACAGAGTCTAATTTTATTTTAGTATATTTAAAATGATACTTTGAGATTTCATGGGACAAGCACTGCTCTCTTTGCTTGCCCTTGCTATGTGATTATGTTGATCCAACTAAATTCAAAAGAATTAATTTAGTACTGCAAAACTTCCGTAACCTTACTTTTTGTAGCATTTGCCTTCACATATTATGTGAACAACACTCTTTACTTGATCCTGTGATGTTTGAGGTCAGAGATGAAGATCCATCCATCATTGTCCCTGTAGGTGTCTTGTGGCGTCTGCTGATTTGTTATTATAACAATGCAGCCCTTGAGAGGTTTACTACACTTACAGTGCTTTTGCAAAGCAGAGCTACCGTGCTGAAAATAATATTCCCTTTAAAATAATGTAAAGTCAATATAAAGGGTTAATGTTAACCATGCTTCTTGATCTCTGGATTCCTGCCCCCTCTCTCTTAATGCAACCTGATGTTTTCACCTTTCATGTCATTGGCATATATAAAATGACTGAAACTGGATTGGTGTCAAAGCTTTCAGAACACAATGTGTTTTGAGAGTATGCTCTAAATCTTTGTTTTATTTATTAGGTTAGAATTACCAGCATCCCTAAAGTTATCTCAGATGACTTAGATGTTGCTTCGAATGCAGCATCTGCCACATTTTTTTTCCCATTTTTTCTAAACTATACAGGCAAAGTAAAGCTTGAACTGTCTTATATCTTTTATCAACTTACGGAACCTGAAAACTACCATTATACATTTTTAAATATTAGTGATTTCTTGCCCAGTGTTCACCATGTATAAATGTAATTATGGAGGAGCATCTCCAAAAAAAAATAAAAAATAAAAAATAAAATTCTGACTAAAGATCAAAGAATATTTTTAAGCCTCATTGTCAAGAGATGCAATTAAGAGCACATTCTAACTGGAGAATAATTGCTTGTTCATTACAAAAGATCATTAAAGTTGCACCAAGATGGATGTGAGCTATCTAACCACATCCATCTTCAAACATTTATACACCTAATACTTCATAGAGAAAAATAATTCCATTGCAACTTAAAAAGAGTGCAGTAGTATATACACACACACATACTATATACACATCCTGAGCCATATGCCTGCTCATCTTAGCTGCTATGATGCCTGACATGGTACTGGGGCAGATTGGCCAGTAGTTGGATGGGACCGTCCCTTCTGGGGATCCTTGGAGATCAGGAATGTCAGGACTATCGAGCCTTCAGTTAGCCTTTAGTTAGGGTGTGTCTCATCTACTAGCAGCTTCTTCTTGTGACTCATGTCAGGGCGTGGTGCTCATACTGAAGACCCATTGTCTCATAGGGTATGTCTATAAGGTTCTCCCCGTGTTTGCGTGAGTTCTCCCCGGGTCCTCCGGCTTCCTCCCACAGTCCAAAGACATGCACTTAGTAGGTATATGTAGGAGTAAACGTGAGTGCGAGTGGTTGTCTGTGTATATGTGTTAGCCCGGCGACAGACTGGCGACCTGTCCACCTGTTCAGGGTGTACCCTGCCTCTTGCCCTAAGACAGCTTGGATAGGCTCCAGCGCCCCCTGCGACCCTGAAAAAGGATAAGCAGGAGCAAGTGGACGGATGGATATTTTTGTGTGTGTGTGTGTGTGTGTGTGTGTGTGTACAAAAAACAAATAAAAAAACAACCAAAAGAAAACGTGCCCTGCTGTGGCAGTTACTAAAACTGACAAAGCACTTAAAATATCCATTGTCAGCCAAGATTTTAATAACCATTTATTCAGACAATTGAACAGGGGAGGGTAGCCAAATGTTAAAGTGTAATGTTGAGCCACTTGGCTTGTTCTACTTCAGGCATTTTTTATTTTTGTTGCACATAATAAATATATTAAATGTGTTTTGACAAATGACGAAACTTCACATAAATGTACTATGCTGCATATTGTACCTTATCACTGTCTGACCCTATTTTACAAACTACACATTACATAGTAAATTTTAATGAATAATGAGTCCTCATTTCGAAGTAATTTGAATGCAGCTTGGCACATGGGATAAAGAGAGAGAAAGCAACTCTGTGAATATGACAGGAGGTTTAAAGTGGCACACTATTGTCTTTTAAGAAAAGGTGACTTTAGTCAGTGGTGGACTAGCAATGTGTTACAGAACAAGTTTTTGTTTCACTGAAAAAAAAATGTTCACACTGGGTACGTGACTATACAAAGAAAGGATTAATTCATTTCTTAGTAGTGGAAGTTGACCTTTATTAAGTTGATCTTTGATTATTTCATTATCGTTCTTTGAAGAAACTTTCAAGTAGCTTGGCTGTCAGAGGTGTTACCTCTGCCTATAGAATCTGCCCATAGACAAATACTCCATCTTAAATCTGACAAGTCTGAGTGGGAGATCAGGAGATTGATTGGTGAAACATCAGCTGTAATGCAGTGTTTATGCTAGACTGTAGTGCTGAAAGAGGAAGCTAATCATTAGAGTCAAGCCCTCAGTTTGTCTGCTTCTTTATGGTTATACTCTCAGATCGTTGGGCAGTAGCAGAAAAAATGACACTGCCAAGCTGAGCTTCCTTTACAAGAAATACAGATCCCACCTCTTGCTCTTATGCTTTGATACATGTCACCCGAAGAACCTGGAACAGGCCCACAAAATTTGAAGTAAGAGCACCTTTGGGTCAGCCAGGAGGTGAATTTAAAAGGGGAAATGAGTCTCTTGACTTGAAGACAATGTGACCCAGGTCAGAAAAGCTGCAGAACATGAATTAATGGGAAAACATGATAAATCATGTTTAGTAGTTTTAAAATCCAAATGAACATTACCTTTTAAAGCAATGTTGACCCAAGTGCTGATTTAATATCAGTATTTTTGAGTATACAGTGCAGCGGTCCCCAACCTTTTTTGCGCCACAGACCGGTTCATGTCGGACAGTATTTTCACGGACGGGCCTTTAAGGTGTCACAGATAAATACAACAAAATAAAACCAGTACCGGTACCAGAAGAAGAAGATTTATTCATAATACACGGGAAAAGACCCAGGGAAACAAAAATAACACTAAAAACCGATAAAAATGCTGAAAACCATAAATTTCACACCCGAGCCTCAACTCTCGCAGCCCAGTACCAAACGACTGCTGATACAGTGTACTTGCCATGTTTGCCTGTTTACTCACTTGCTGGCTGGGATACACCATGCATTGTAATCTGTCTGTGAAATGTAGCTCATTTCTTCAGCAGTTTCATTATACTTATCACAGACAGTGCACTGCTGACTGCTTTCTTGGTCACCTAGCTGACAAAGTGCAGTGCCAGCAGAAGTTGAGCAAAGCCTCTATCACCACACATCATTGAAGCACCTCCACATAACCCATATCAGTGGATTGCTTGCCACTTAAAACCTGTCTGCAAAAAGCAGATAACTAGAAACCCTCTGTAGAAATACCTATAGAGCAAGTGTTCTTGGCTCTCAACCAAAACATATACTGCTGAGGGCTTTAAAATGGAAAAGTCATGATACATGTAGATTCAAAGAATTATAGAAATAATTTCAATAGATGTTTGGTAGTTTTCAGACCAGCAATTAAGGTAACTGTCTTGCAATTCAGATGTACATCAGACATTTCATAAAAAATAAATAAATAAATAATAATAACTAAATAAATGAAGTTAAATGAAAACAAAAGGCAAATCATGTAAAATGATTTTCCCTTATGTACAGAAATGTAGCTCATTCCTGTACATAAGGGACAAGGCTAACAATCAATTTTGAATTGCATTGAATAAAAATTAATTAAATAAATAAAACAATCAATCAGAAAAGAAGGGAACCTGGAAATGGGGAAGTGCACAGGAAAAGTGTCAGTTCAGAAACATGTTTAGGTTTTTTCTCATCCACTGCTAAGGAAACTTTAAAAAAAAAACAATAGAACAATAGAATAAATAACTAAAAGAAACCTTAGATATACAAAAGTTTCTTAGTAAAAAAACCTGTTAAAAAATGACAATTAGCTGCATGATATATCATGCAGTATGAATGATTGAATTCAATGATTTTCAAATAATTTACAAAATGTTAAATGATTTGAAAAAAACTTCAAGCAAACAAGTTTTGTTTGAAAGAAAAAGACATTCAGCAGTCAGTGTAAACAACAATCCATCCATATTCCTGCTTCATACCCTCTGGAAACAAGCTTATCAAATAGAAAATTGAAAAATGCTTCCCTATTTTTACCTCAGAGAATTAACAGTAATTATACTAATTAACAACCTCTGTGCCTATAAAAAAACAAGGATGCTTTTTGTTGAAGGGATTTTATGGACTGGTCATTTCAAATGCTGTGTGACATTTGACAGCAAATCAAAATGTATTTTGAAAATACTTTTTTTTGCTTATAATGACAACTGTGGCCTCTACTCTATAGAGGTGACGGACCAGCTATTTATTAGTGCACATTTCAGAAGTTAGCAATCATGATTCTGAGAGTGCCCCAGTACACATGGCATGGTTAACCTGTGAAAACATCGTTAATTATGTTGAACAACACATACAATATATCTTGCTGTTCAGATAACAGCCTATTTCTGGGAAAGCCTTTGATAACAGCGAAAAAAAGTACCAAAGCACATGCTTCCCGTATTATATATTATAGAAACATAGTACATACAGTACAGCAACAGTTAAATCATTTGAAATATTATGAATAATAACTTGATTTGTTCTGATAAAAATACCATTAAACACAGGTTGTTTGTATGTGTGTGTGTGTGTGTGTGTGTGTGTGTGCACACATGTCAATTATAAATACATGCAGGATGTATTTATAATGAAAATAATGGAAAAGAAAAATACATTTTCAAATGTTCTGAATTCAGTGAGATCTGGTAATAACCAATGAAATGAAGCCATCATAAAAACACTAACTAATGCAACCTCTGCAGAGGTTGCAGAGGTCTGTTACCTGTGTCATGCTGTGCTGAATGGTTGGAGAACACTTAAAAAGCTGCTCTTTAGTGTTTGACCTAATGTAACTACAGGAGAACAGCTGTATTTGTAATTTTAATTAAGGGATTTCAGACTTAAAGAAATTTCCTGCAGCTGTGTACATGGGTTTGTTCACTCTTTGTTAGCTGAAGTCCATGATCAAGGCTCGCTGTGGGGTGAATGCTACCTACTACAGAATGATTAGTGGTGGCCAGTCAAGCAAGTAGATGATTCAGCTCTCTGGTGAGACTACCTGCTGCTTGTTTGAGTATTTGCGAAGGCAGGCTACATTCATATAACAGCTTCAAAGACAGTTTGAGCACAGCATGTTGAGCCACCCCACGAGAGAGTTGTTCTTCATCTGTGCAGCTCACAGATTTTAAAGCTTTTCCTCTCTGTGTAGGTTTCAGAGAGGAGGGGGAGGGCATACAACACGTATAAAATGTATGGTAACTTTTTGCCTGTGTGTTTATCAAAAATGACAGGGCTTGCCTTTAATTGGATTCTTTATCTTTACCAAATTATACACACAAGCACACACACACAGTGTGTGCGTTAAGTACTTATCTATGCACTGTGAAAAATAAATGTAAAAAAAATGACAAGGCTTGAAATTCCTTTGGTTACTTTTGCTTTAGCAGATAAATATAGTGTTAACAATATGAGACAAGAGAGAAAATTGGTTGTTTTTAGATTGCTCATTTAAATTGTCAATATCCTTTCTGTTAATAAAATGATTTACATTTTCTAAAACGACTAGATTCGTGGAAAATATAAACCATTTATTTGTAGGTTCCACTGACACAAGTAACTGGACTCCTACCAGTTGCTAGGGAAAAATGATTATTCCCCAACTGGTTGCAAGAGGTTTCTGGACAGCACAATCTATCTGCTGAGACTATAGCACGTGATACAGTAGTGAAAATACTTGAAAATAGTTTTTCTGTGTTCATAGACACATTTGCTACTTTTCTTTTTCATTTAAGTAAACACCAATACATCAGAGGCTTTTGTAGAGAAAACAACGAGGTATGACCAATTAAAAGATGTGGCAACCTTGATATGGCAACTCTAAGTTTCAAATGTGATCCTGTAATTTTCAATGACTAATTCTAACCAAGCAACATAATCTAATCTAATCTAATCAAGCAACATATTTGTAACTAGAAAGTGCATTTTCTGAAGAAACTGCAGTGTGAATGCTTGAATCTGAATGTATGCACTGAAATGAAATCATTACTGAATATTAAGCTAAAAATGCTGAATTAGCTGGAAAATACAGAATTTTTAACCTGAAAACAAAAGTGCAGAACTTTTGAAAGCTGATTTTCACACAGAAGAAGTTGGAAAACAGCTGAACATGTTTAAAATATAAATTAGAAAAAGATGAGTAATGACAAAAGAAAATTTAGTCAGAAAACCTCTGAATGAATAACAAAAGTTCATATTCTTCTAATCACTTAAAGAGTGGAATTATGTATTATAAATCTCTAATTCATAAAAAAATAATAAAAATAAATGTAAAAACAAATTTGTTGAATTGAACTGAAAAGATGAACAAACATGCTGGAGAAAATACAAGCTTTAATATACAGCATAATGTTTTTCAGACATATACATATGTGTATATCATGTTTAATGGTATTACATACATCAATTTGTTTTGTATATCATAGAAAATAACATAAAAATCTTAAGTCATATTGTACAGCTTCTTTCTGAAAAGGACTTAAATTAATTCAACAAATGTTTTTTTTTTTTCGAAATAGAATAAAAATAAAAATCATTTTAAAAAGAGACGTTTGCAATGTTTTAAGGTGTTAATAATCTGATCCTGTCATGTGTCTGTTCAACTTTAGTTTTTGGCACAGACTCGATTCTTAAAGAACAAATTACCAAATAATAAACAAATAAAATTGAAATTAAAGTTGCTTTTTTTTGTTAAACACTTCACAGGAGAATAAATAAAAATAACTAAATTAAATAACCAAATAAAAATAATAAGCAACATATGAAATACATGAAAATTCAACTTTTAAAACCACAATCCTGAACCTTTAAATTGTGTTTGTTTCGTAGAACATGGCTGAACAGCTGCTAATATTGGTCTACTGAATCTACTGATCTGTCTACACATCTTTTTATTACTCATTCTTTTTTATGTTTTATTGTAAACAGTGTCCACACAGTGGTAAAAGAGAACTGTATAGAGATTTTTGAGTGAACTCAAACGAAAGCCTAAGGTGGTGACACAGTTTAACACATACAAATAATCAAATGAACACATTAGTCCTTTTTGTGAACATGGATAAATAAGTATCATTAGTTTACAGCATTGTTCAGCCATGCCACTAAATGCTTTTTTACACTGTGTTTTAACCTGGGCTCAGACACAAAGTCCCAAATTTAGTTAATCCCTGACTTTGAGTTGTGGTTATGACTAATTATTATACACAAGGCTTTATCTATCTAAACTCTAAGGACACAAATATGAAAAAACCTATACTTACCAGCTGATACCCCACACTACACACTAGGTGTGCCATGTGACCTGAAACTTTGGTACAAACTCATCATAATTATTCTGTTAACACTGTTTCTTTAACACTGTTTGTGTTGCTGTTCAGCAGTTTAAAATGTTTTAGATTGGATTACATGGAACGAATTTGAGTTCTCTTGGGGGTTTTTGTGTGTGTTATGTTCTTAGCAGATTCTTTCTTTACATACTGTTGAATTCCAGTTACCACATTTCTGGTCATATGACATCCCGAGTGCCCACTTAAAAAAATCCCCACAGTTAATTCAACATTAAAACAAAATAAAAATATGTTAAATAAATAAAGGTTTGCTCTGTGATGAAATATTAAATAAGCATACACTGTACAGAGCACTAACAATGAAAACAATCCTTTAGCCTGTCAGATCAGAGAGAGGCAGTCATTATGTCCATTTAAAACCTGTAATCAAAGAGCACAACATTTCTGTGAAACTATAAAGTCCCATATGATCCTCATCATGTCCAGTGACTTCAGAGTGGATCCTCCCTGTCATCCGGCCAGTGTTTGATGTGTGGCAAGCAGCACAGAAGCAGGATAGCTGAGGAGCAGAAAACAGGAACATATGTAGTTGTAAATGTAAATATCAGTGATACTTGTCTTGTCATAGGGAATAAAATAATGAACTTACACACTCATTTAGGGAGGATCTTGACACTGCACAGAGGAGGCACAGTCAGTCTGACAATGATGGTGATCTTCAGGGATGTTTTCCTGCAGCAACATTCCTGCCGACTGGCCATATGATCCAGAGTAGTTGGTTTGTAATGAACAGAAAGGTGTATATGTTAGGTAGTGTGCACTTAGAGCTGGTCCTAAGAAACAAACACATCCTGTAATAAACTGAATACCTTTAGTAGTGCTGCTGCAAATATAAAGCCCTTCTATCATGTGTGGTTTCAAAGAAGGTGTTTTGGAGGCTCGGTCACAGAAACTGTGCAGTCTGTTCAGTCCTGAGTGTCTCAGCTCTGAAGGGGATGGATCACAGAGGGAAACACCTGAGTACAGATATTAAAATACACTCAAAATAACACTCCTAAGGTCAAGTGAAAACACAATTTAAACACTTTACAAAGAATTAATACGTTTCCATGAAAATAATGTCATTAACCCTTTTTGTTGTGAGTAAATCTCACCGACTGCTTGTGGGACAAGCTAGAAGGAGGACTTATCACAGAATCTCTCCTGTGCTCCAGATGTGAAGTCTCATGCTCTGATCGTACGGCGAAGATGGTGATGATGAAGCCTCTCTGATCTGTGGCATTACAGTTTCTGGCTGCTATGTGCTTCACACTGTTGGATTTACCATGTGAAGCTTGGAGAAGACACAGGAGGACTGTGTCTCTCTTTACAAAAAAAAAAAAAAAAAAGAAACCTAACAACCTCCCACCGTACCCCCCCACATTCAACTCCCACCTACCCACTCCACTCAACTCCCCAGCCTCACACCACCCAATGTCTATACAAATGTAGGGTATCAACTGGTAACAAAAAGCAAGTTTAACATATGTAGTGCATATGTAACACTGCTGAAACATTTCTGGCCAGAAATGTGCAGTTATCAGCCAGTGCATTTATCATCCCAGACCCACCCTGATAAATGCACTGGCTGAAACATGATAAAAGCTCATAAAAATGTATGTTTCATTGAAAGATTTGTCCAAAAATATAATAATATACTTTTGAAAAAGTTTAAAGATTATAACAAACCAAAATCAATAACATTTTAGTAAATAGTATTTCAAAATAGAGGCACAGATAAACTGGCTTAACTGTCATTATTGCTGTAATTAGATTTTTCTTTTTCTTTTTTTTTCTTTTTTAAAAAAAAGCAACCTTTAGTCTGTGTTGTTCTCTCAGAAACAATGAAGAAGCTGTTGAACATTTATGTGTTGTGTGGGCAATCCTCTGGTCCACCCTCCCTCCCTCCCAGCCACAGTGAGACTGGGGCAGCCTGGCAGGATTTTGAAGCCTGGCTGCAGAGAGGATATGCCTACACTGTTCGTTTTAAACTGCTATATTTGATTTTTCTGACATTCATAGATTTCTGATTTTTAGATTTTCTGTAATACATAAAATTGTCATCTTTTACTGATATCATTACTTAATTCATTTAATTGTATTTTATGTAGACAATTGAAACATTATATTGCAATGCAGGGCGCTTTTTCTTAAGTCAACTTTTAAATATCGCTCTACTTTCTTAAGTCATTCAAAAATATAGAAATTACTTACTGTAGTCAAAGATCTAGATCATGAATCATCACAGGACAATACACAGTATACAGGGTCATGGTAACTATAGTAGGTCTTCATGACTCCAGAATGGAGACATCGCTCTGGCTGAGAAATGAAAATAAGGTCAAGCAGTGTGTTCTTCTCTGTGGTAGGGGCAGTGATGACCTGTGCGTATCCCCTAGACTCAAACAGCTCCAGGATTGGTTTGTTTGCAATAGATAAAACATTCTCATTAAAATCACCACACACTATGATGGGATGACAGTCCATGATCTCTAATGAGTCTAATAGGCTTACCAGGTTTTTCAGGAATGGCCTCAGAGTGTAGTCTGGAGGTCTGTACACAACTGCAATTAGAGCACTGACTGGTGCTTCAACCTTTAAAGCCAGAAATTCAAGGTCAGTTACATTATGGATGTACTGTTTTTCATGCACTTGAATGTCACTTTTCACATAAACAGCAACTCCACCACCATTTCTGTTTGCCATCTGGGGAAAGTTTGTGTAGGACAGGTGTCTGTTGCGTTTGAACAAATTGTAATTTTCCAAATGGAGACTCTCTGCGACAAAAGAGCCCCGCAGGTGTGTTTCTGTTAGGCACAAAACATCTGCTAGACACAATTCATGGTGACTCTTGATGTCATTAATGTGAGCTGGCAGTCCCTCTGTATTATGATGAACAATGGTGAAAACCTCTGACCTGCTCAGTGTTTGTCTCACATGTAGAAGAGGCATCATGTCATCAAGGTTGGCTTGTCTCATGTTCTCAAGTGCTGCAGTGATTTCTGGATTGGTGAATATTTTTTTCTCCTCCATATCAAGAAGATAGAGTCCATTGAGAGACGTCACTCTACTGACAGCTACGTAGGCCATGCCGGGCTCAAAAATGCTCTTAAGAGAGACAACAGCTGATGTGGTTGTCATTCCCTGTACCTTATGTATTGTACATGCAAAGGCCAGCTTCACTGGGAACTGTCTTCGTACCACTCCTTTCTGCTTCAGATTCTCCTCTGCTCTCTCAATGTACACCATGTCGTCTGCTGGTGTGCGGTTATTCTTTCCAGATGTCTCATTATCCATTTTAAGTCCAAGCTTGATGATGTGTCGGTCATTTTCAGAGTAAACTACTCTAAGTAGTTTTCCAAAAGCTCCATTAACCAAACCATTTTGTATGTCAATGTTTCTGGTGAGCATGACACGAGCTCCTTCTGCAACTTTCAGTGTGTCTGGTAACTCGTTTTTACCTCCTTTGAATGGTCTGTCTTGTAATGCCATTCTGCCAGTTCTAGGATCCTTTCTATAATCATCTGCATGGATGTCAATGATATGAGTATGGAGCAGACCCAGTGTTGCAGAGTTGTGTGCATCCACTTCTTTGTTAGTTGCAAAAATGTGCAACGCATCAGTCGGACAATGGGCTGGTTCAGTTATGGCCTGTGACAACAAATTTCTATCTGCTTCACAAAGCACATCCAACTTTCCTTTCACACGGATTCTGTTCAGCATCTCAGCAAAGACAACATCATCTTTCTGACGCATAATCTCAGTCAGAGTGATCATCTGAAAATGCTCCCGCCACAGGTCGATCTCGGACGGGTCGTGCACACAGAGAGGTTTCGACTGTCGCACTGGGGGTAGCTGATAGAAGTCTCCAACAGCAATGACTGACATGCCTCCAAAGGGTCTCCGAGTCCCTTTGATCTGTTTGAGTCTTGCATCTACATATGCAAAGAGATGTCTTGACACCATAGACACTTCGTCAATGACGATTATTTCAGCATTCAAAAGTTCTGATCTGACTTCATCCAGCTGATTGCCAAGTCCCTGAATGGGAGGTTTTAAGCTTCTAGGGAGCTTGAGAAGAGAATGCAGAGTTGTTCCAGAAATGTTAAATGCTGCAGTCCCAGTGAAAGCAGTTAACAGGACAGTGGGTTTTGATATGTCAACGTCGTCTGCATATCTGGGCACTTTGCTCAGTATCTTAGATGCTTCTGAGTAGATGCATTTGATAAGATGTGATTTTCCTGTTCCAGCACCACCATTAATATAAAAGAAAAACTGCTCCGGATTTAGAGCACAGACTCTTTTAATGCACCAGTCTCTAACTGCATAAAATATGCAGGCTTGCTTCTTATTCAGATTCTGAAACATCTGACGTAACAATGTGGGATCAATAGCAGGGGGTTCCCTGATGGCTCTGACTTCTGTTGAAGCATCAGCCTGACGGCTGTAGTCGGGCACATCTTCCTGTTCATTTTCATTGTCTTGCTCTCTTTCTTGTTCAACAAGTGGCAACCTTACGAGATCTGATTCAGGTGCCAGATTACACCATTCGTCAGTCACACCTCTGTTCTGCTCATATTCCTCAACAGCGCTCTCAATCTCCTCGCTGTTTTTCTCATATTTCTCTCTGTTTCTTTTGACAATGTGTTGCACGTACTCAAGACAGTCAGTACCTGGTAGCTGTACACAGCCAGCACCATAGAAAGCCTGATAGGTTGGCAACGATGGTGTTTTCAGTTCGTGGTCTGAACGATGAGGAAGGTACAGTTTAAGCAGTCTTCCGTAATATTGCTCTGGATGTTTTTCTTGTGAGCAGCGGTGAAATCTGATGATAGCAGGCTTATCGTTTTTGCGCCTTTGCACAAATCCCATCTCATTGAGAAGGGGCAAAACATCTTTACCTTTTGTCTGTTGGCCATAGACAATCCTGCAAGTAGCAGCAAAGTCTGCCATGCACATCTCCTCATACTCTGGTGTTTCAGGTCTGGCTTTGTATTTGTCATTCAAAGATGTCATCCAAACATTGGAAGACTCAGGTGTTGTGTTGTCCAGAACTGACAGGGGACGACTCATTTTCACAGGATTATCATCAGTTGGTATGAATATTACAGCACGTGAACATTGCTTCATGTGAAGACCACATGCACGAGCAACACACTCCTGTGCACTGATCTCTCGCTTCTTTGAATATGCCTGCATGACGGCTCTCATTTCATCGCACTCATTTACACTGTCTTTATGGGAGTTTTCAATGACAGTTTTCAGGTACTCAGATAGCCCGCCCTCTTTTTTTGATATATATTTCATTAAATAGTTTGCAGCGCCGAAAGCATCTAAAACAAAGCTTATGTCGATATTACTGTTCCAGGCTTCAAGCAGATGTGGATTATAGCCATTTATCCAAGAGTCTTTTGGATCACGCTTTAGTATGATCGTACTCCTTGTGTTCATTTTATTCAGGTATCTCTCATATTCTGCATGTGTCAACTTGCATCGAGCCAAGAGCTGCCTTAAACTCATGGAAGCAGTTTCAGGTTCATTCAGCAGCTGGTTCAGTGGTCTGAGCTTGTTCTTTGCTGTTTCTACTTCCAGTTCATCATCCTCACTGGGTCTTGTGATCATTGTCTCATTGCAGGGTGGTTTGGGAAAACCAAAACGGCACCCGGAGCTTAAACTCCTAAAGCACGTCTTTGTGTGGTTCTTACTGTGTTTTTGCACTTCTGTTACTTTCTTGTACAGTTCAGGTTGTTTATGTGGATCAGGCAGCTGAGCTGTGATGTATTTGTTTATAAAATCAACAACAGTTTGCTCATCATCCTCCTCAAACACAGGAGCACCTTCTACCCACAGGAGACAGTGTATGTGTGGGCTTCCTCTGTGCTGAAACTCAACTCTGTAAAAGTAGTCAATGACTTTGCCAAGTGGCTCTGCAGGAGATAAGAGTAAATCTCTGAATAATGCTTCAACTCTCTTGTCAAACATGCGCATTGTTGTGACAGGATTGCTTCTCAGGATGTCACACTTTGCTGACCAGTCGAGTCCTTCAAAATTGACTTGTTCACCTTGCTGCCTTGTTATTGCTTCAATCACTTCAGGCCAGCGCATTTCAGCAGCTGAAAATGTGCAAAAGAACGTGGGAGTTCCCAACTGTCTGATCATGGCAAAAAGATCTCTTGTTGTTTTCTCCCAATAGGCTGGGGTTCCTCTCAGAGGCTGCATGAATCTCACTGCATCTTTATTTCGCACCAGTTTCTCAACCTCATGCTTATCTTGTAACATGCCTGAGGTTATTTTTCTCCCATCTCTGGTCAAAGGCTTTGCCTTCCTTAACTGGATTGTCATGCTGGAAGTAGCCAAGTGTATTTCAGTCACAAACTGTGCAAAGAACAAATAGTTTGTGTCTTTGGCAAAACGATCATCAATGCAGAAAAGTCTTGATTTGAAATACCCACTGGGGGATACTTTGATCAGCCTTCTTTCATCCAGTGTGTTTTGGCCTGTAGGAAACTGCACAGGGAAGGCCATGGCCTCCAGTTTAGGTGTTTTGAAAAAACTTATTGGATTGTTTCTCTCTGCAGGAGCAACAGAGTAGATTCCTTCACTGAAACATAATATTTCCTCAGCCACATCAGGGGGCTGCAAACAGGACTCGAGTGCAAAACCACCATTAGTCAGTCCATCTGCTTGCTCTGAATCATCTCTCATCTGCTCATGTGGTTGTTCACCATCACAGGGTAACATGTCAATATCCTGTTCATTTTTATTTTGTGCTTCACTCAGTGCATTTTTCTCACAGCTGTCAATTTCCATTAAATCAGCCTCATCATAATCGTCCTCATTCATGTTTTCATCATCATCCTCCTCATCTTCATCAGGAAGTGTTGGATCACACAGCTCAGCATCATCTCTGATGCTCACATCCTTATACTGTGGATGAATCTGCTTGAGTTTATGCAGTGCTTGCACAAGTTTAGACCAGCTTACAGTCTGAAACAGCTGATGACCTTTGTAAGACAAGCGTCTCTTCAGTTTTACTCTCATCACCTGAGAATTAATTCTCAATCGAGGCAATGCTTCAACAGTTTCCTGTACCTCTGATGGGACACAGACCACATTTCCTCTAATTGCTCTTTGTCTGCCTTTGGGAAGAGGAATAATCTTGGCAAATGGTATGCACTTGGCTACGAGATGTCTCTCCAGTATGTTGAGATCTGACAATTCAGGTGGAATATCAGCAAGATCCAGTTTATTGGCAACAGCAAGTGCTGGCATGGATCCATTTTTAAGATGATTGTGGCAGGTGTGACAAATCCACTCTCTCTTTCTCTCATCAGGCACATTGCACTGCTCATTTCTGCAGTTTTCATCACAAACATGAACAAACTTTCCTGTCAAACATGTTGCAACCACATGTGGGTTTTTGACATAATTTGACCTTCTGCAGGGTCGTACTTGGTTTGGAAATGAAGCCTTGAAACATACAGTACATGGGTATGATGGTCCAACTTTGATTTGTGATTTGAACACCGATATGGCCTCGTTGATCACACTGTTGTCACTCTCTTGGGTTTGTCTGTTCACCCATCTGTATTTCCTTTTTATTTTCATGGCACATCTCATGTTGTGCATAATCCTAAATGCAAGATTACTTTGATACCTGTCTCGCATTAGTTGTTTCATCAGTTGTCTGTGTCTTACTCTGAAGGTGTTGTCATTTGCATACCGCTGAGTAACTCGACATCTCTGTCTCTCTCTGAATTCTAAGTTTTCTCGATACCTTTTAGTGATGTAGCTTTTTTTCTCCTCTCTGAAATCAGTATTCTCATAGTAACGTCTTTTAATATATTGTTTTTGATTTTGTCTAACTTTAGCATTCTCACAGTAACGTCTTTTAACATACTGTTGTTGTTTATTTCTGAATTCAGCATTCTCACAGTAACGTCTTTTAATATACTGTTGTTTTTTCTGTCTAACTTCAGGATTGTTTTTATATACCTCGCTTGTGCAAGATTTTTTCTTTTCTTTGTACTCTTTATTTGAAGCATACTTTTGTCGTTCTTTCCTTTTTTGGTTTTCTTTTCTCTGATTTCTGGGTTTCTCTGATGCCATTAATCTTCTTTTCATTTTGTGCCTTTGTTGTTTATTAACTTTTTTCAGTTTTTGTAAAACTATATCAGAAAGGTCACAGGCAGCAACATTTTTTATTGCAGCATTTGATTGACATGAAAAACCATCCCTTGATGGAAGGAAACTTAATTCACTGCATAGTTCTTCAGTTGGTATATTAGGAGGTTCATTCTGATCTTCATGTGATGTGAACTGAGTCATGTGGACTTCTTTTTGTTTCACCAGTGGTGTACAAATGGACATTTGACAAAAGATGTTCTCAGTCAGATCAGTGGTTGTGTTTCTCCTTGGAGTAAAGGGGTTTGCTTCATCAACAGTTGTATCAGAGTGAGTAGGTGCCACAGCAGTGGCAGCTGTTGGTCTGCAGACTGTGTCTGTGATAGTATCACTCAGGTTGATTGTGCTCATACTGTAAAACTGCACAGGCTTCAGCTCATAGGTACAAGAGGGTGATATCTCCATCTCTTCATAAGAATCTTGGAGCCTCTTAATCATGTCACTGAGGAGTGTGAATTTCAGCATCACAGCTGTACCACGATTACGTGACCATAGTGCTAGAGGAAGACCACTGGGTGTTCTGGGGTGTGGGTCAAAGAACCCATATTTTCCTGATGTGGATCTGAACACTGCGATACACAATCCACTCATAATCAGTAAGGCATACTGCACATCTGACAACAGGCAGCTCAGTCCTGCTTCTAAGCTGAGAAAGGTATCTACTGCTTCCTCTGGAGGTTCTTCAAATGTCCCATACCGGGAAGGCTGTGTCATGTCGACATGATACATAGACCTGTGAGCATCAACTTTGTCTGGCAGCTCATCGGTTGCCAAATGAATACTCTTGGGGAATCTTTTCTTGGCCTCTTTGTACATCACATCACCTTTATCCAAGACCAGATTAAGGTCAACTGTAGACATGTTTTCATTCTCATGAAGGAAAGCAAGAAATGTGAGTGAGTTACATGTGCACTGACTGTTTCTGGAGTCTCCATATTTAGGATGTGCCTGGCTGTGAGATGCACAGACATGTGTTACAGAGGGCTGGTTTTCAAGGTTCACTCTTTCTGCATGAGATGGCCCTGCCACATCACTGTGATGGCCTCTTTTCACAATATCAGCATAACCCACCTGTGGGGCACTTGACACCTCAGGTTGGTCTCTATGGTTTACCTGATGTTCATTAAATGCATGCTGCAATCCAGTCTTTACAGCATCTGCATAGGATACCTGTTGTACATGTGCAGGAACATGTCGACCTGCCTGTTTGACACCATCAGCATTGGTCTTTCCAGACACACGGTCTTCTGCAGAGCTCTGAGGAAAATCACACTCAGTTTGTTCACATGTTGGTACTTTGTGAAACTCATGGAACTTCTTCCAGCGTTGTTTTGCAGCTTGTGACTTTTTCTGCTTTTTTGGCATTTTTACACACCTTTAAGTGTTTCTGTTAGTCTTTAGAAAATGTATTCAAAAAACAAGAGTGGCACACAGCAGGAGATGTTTTCTTTGTCTTTATATTTCAGCTTTTATTTCTCAGAAACAATGTCTTTGTTTGTTTGACAGTTTGTCAGTCGAGAGAATATTATGTACTCTCTTTATTGGCTTGGCACAACTTAGCAGCAAGCCCAGAATGAAAAACAGGTAGAGAGAAAATTTAGAAGAGAGAATAGACAGAGCAGGAGAGACGCGGCTGGGAAATGACAATCAAACCGTGAATTAGAGTTTTCTTTATTTGTTCAGTTTGTTCTCAGGTAGAGGCAATATGCACTCTTTATTGCTTTAATGGCTTGGCATTTTTCAGCAGCAAGCCAAGAGTGAAAAACAGGTAGAGAGAAAATTTAGCAGAGAGAACAGGCAGAGCAGGAGAGACACGGCTTGGAAATCAAACCGCAGAGTTTTCTTTGTTCAGTTTGTTCAAAGGTTGAGGCAAAATATGCACTCTTTATTGCTTTATTGGCTTGTGCATTTCTCAGCAGCAAGCCAAAGAGTGAAAAACAGGTAGAGAGAAAATTTAGCAGAGAGAACAGAGAGAGCAGGAAAGACACGGTTTTGAAATCAAACCGTAGAGTTTTCTTTGTTTGTTCAGTTTGTTCAAAGGTTGAGGCAAAATATGCACTCTTTATTGCTTTATTGGCTTGTGCATTTCTCAGCAGCAAGCCAAAGAGTGAAAAACAGGTAGAGAGAAAATTTAGCAGAGAGAACAGACAGAGCAGGAGAGACACGGCTTTGAAATCAAACCGCAATAAGATTCTTGGTTTGGCAAAATTTCTCACAAACCACAGGGTGAAATACAGATGGAAAGAAGGCAGAGACAACAGGTGGAGCAGGACAGAGGATAGAGGGATGTGGGGTTGGGATGTGACAGAGAAGACTGGAGATCTGGTCCTTGTTCTTCTGCACACTGTGAACAAAAAAGAAGAAAAAATAATAATTTTATTAAAATTATATCACATGGTAATTGTATGAACTAATTGTGACTACTGAAAAAGGACAAAACAAATATTGAAGCTAAACTGTTGTTGGCTGCCATGTGCAAAAAGTTGCATAATTGGGCACTTTTTAAAATAAGAAATATTTATTTAAATTCAGCAATAATATTTTTAATACAAATATGATTGAGTGAATCATTAACTAATCACATGTAGTGTGACTACAAAAATGTACGAAAAAAATATTTTAGCCCAATTGTTAAGCTGCACTTATGTGTATTTATTATAAAATTGTGTTTAAAAGGTCTAGTTTGAATGAAAGATTGAACCCATCACTTTACAGCTTATATAAGTCAGATTATTTTTTTATTTTGGTATACTTCTCTTACAGTATG